>NC_021164.2:43921259-43929033 GCF_000331145.2 Cicer arietinum
AAGAAATAGGTTGGAATGCAAGAGATCCGTGACTTTCCTACCCTAGTGAATAAGAGTAGGATTTATGATGAGGATAGTCGTGCTGAAAAGGCACATTACCGAAACACTGGAACCATGAAGGACAAGAGGCCCATGCATCATAATAGAGGAAAACCTTACTCTTTTCCTCCTAGTAAATCTGGAAGTCCTTTGAATTATCAACCATACAGTTTTTCAGTTGGAAAAGGAGCTAGTAATGGTAACGGAAAAGGAAATGGAAACAGTTATGGTTATGGGAGTGGTAGAGGAAACCCTAATGGACGAGGAGTTAGTGACGGAAATAGTAACAACATGAGACAAGTATCGCGCAACAACAATGGTAATAATGGTGATCCAGCTACTCCTATCCGATGTCACAGGTGTGGTAAGCAGGGTCACATGGCATATGAATGTAGAGATGTTGGAATTACTTGTTTTAATTGTCAACAACAAGGCCACATTAGCACCACATCCCCCTACCCAAGGAAGACTCGACAACCTAGAAACCAAAGTTCCCAAGCCAGCCGACTTAAATCCAATGGAAGAGTTTTTGCCCTCAGTGGTGCAGGAGCGTCTGAGAAAGACAACTTGATCCAAGGTACATGTCTCATAAGTGATACTCCTTTATTTGTACTATTTGAGTGTGGTGCCACTCATTCCTTTGTGTCTCTTGACTGTGTTAGACGTTTAGGACTACCTGTATCTCGTTTGCAATATGATTTGATTGTGAATACCCCAACTAGTGATTATATTGATACCTTTAGTGTTTGTCTTGACATTTCTATCCATGTGTGTGGAAGGGACTTTCGAGTTGACTTAGTGTGTTTACCTTTGCGTTTGGTTGATGTGATTCTTGGTATGGATTGATTATCTGCCAATCGTGTCCACATAGATTTTTTTAGTAAAACCATTGAATTCATGGAGTCAGAAGAGATGGATAAGCCTAGAAATATATCCACCAACCAAGTGAAGGCACTCTTGAAAGAAGATGCTCAGTTATACATGATCCTAGCCTCACTAGAATTTGAAGAAAAAGTGGTAATACGAGATGTTCCTATTGTGTGTGAATTCCCTGAAGTATTCCCTGAAGATGTCACTAGTTTACCACCAGAGCGTGAGATTGAGTTTAGCATTGACCTTGTACCAGGTACTGGACCCATATCCATGGCACCATATAGAATGTCTCCCTTAGAATTGTCTGAGCTTAAGAAGCAATTGGAAGAGCTTTTAGATAAACAATTTATAAGACCTAGTGTTTCACCATGGGGTGCACCCGTGTTGTTGGCTACGGAGAAGGATGGCTCTATGAGGTTATGTGTGGATTACCGTCGACTTAATAAAGTGACAATCAAGAATAAGTATCCGCTACCTAGGATAGATGACCTTATGGATCAATTGAGAGGATCATGTGTGTTTAGTAAGATCGATCTGAGATCAGGTTACCATCAGATCCGAGTGAAGCCTTCTGATACCTCTAAGACCGCCTTTAGGACCCGTTATGGTCATTACGAGTATTTGGTTATGCCTTTTGGTGTGACTAATGCGCCAGCAGTGTTTATGGATTACATGAATCAGATCTTTCATCCTTACCTAAACTCTTTTGTGGTTGTGTTTATAGATGATATCTTAGTGTATTCTAAGACTAAGGAAGAACATGGTGAACATTTAAGAACAGTCTTGAAAACCCTTAAGGAGAAACAATTATTTGCCAAGTTGTCTAAGTGTGAATTTTGGTTAGAGGAAGTAAGTTTCCTAGGATATATAATTTCAAAAGGTGGAATAGCTGTTGATCCTATCAAAGTGGAGAGTGTCTTAGAATGGCAAGCACCTAAATCAGTGACTGAGATTAGGAGTTTCCTAGGATTGGAAGGTTATTATCGTAGGTTCATAGAAGGATTCTCCAAGTTGGCCTTACCTTTAACTAAGTTGACCCGAAAAGGGGAATTGTTCGTGTGGGATACTCATTGTGAGAATAGTTTCCAAGAGCTTAAGAAACGATTGACCTCTACACCGATCTTAGTGCTACCTAACCTGAGTGAACCCTTTGTAGTATATTGTGACACGTGTGGTTCAGGATTAGGTGGAGTACTTATGCAGGATGGGAAGGTGGTAGCATCTGCTTCTAGACAACTGAAGATTCATGAGAGGAACTACCCTACCCATGACCTAGAACTAGCAGCAATTGTCTTTGTACTTAAGATGTGGAGACATTATTTATATGGATCTAGATTTGAGGTTTTCAGTGACCATAAGAGCCTTAAGTATCTTTTTGATCAGAAGGAGTTGAACATGAGACAACGTAGGTGGATGGAATTTCTTAAAGATTTTGATTTTGAGCTTAACTATCATCCTGGAAAGTCCAATGTAGTGGTTAATGCCTTGAGTAGGAAGACTTTGAGTGTGTCCGCCTTAATGGTTAAGCATAATGAGTTGTTGGAACAGTTTAGAGACCTTAGTTTAGTTTGTGAAGTGACACCAAAAAGTATTAAATTGGGAATGTTGAAGGTAACTAGTGGACTATTGGAAGAGATTGAAAAGAACCATAAATTGGATTTATACATTTTAGATAAGTTACAGTCGATTGACCAAGGGAGATAACCTGACTTTAAAATAGGTGTGGATGGAATTTTGAGATTTAAGGAGAGAATTTGTGTTCCCGATGTAGAGGAGTTAAGAAATATGATCTTAGAGGAAGGACATATGAGTTGTCTAAGTATTCACCCTGGAGCCACAAAGATGTATAAGGACCTCAAGAAGATATTTTGGTGGCCTAAAATGAAAAAAAGATGTTGCGGGGTTTGTGTATGCTTGTTTGATCTGTCAAAAATCTAAGGTAGAACACCAAAAACCTTCAGGTTTGATGCAACCATTGAGTATTCCCGAATGGAAGTGGGATAGCATCTCTACGGACTTTGTTGTAGGCTTACCTCGAACTCCAAAAAGGCACGATAGTATTTGGGTTATTGTGGATAGATTAACTAAATTTGCTCACTTTATTCCGATAAACATAACTTATTCTATGGAAAGGTTAGCTGAAATATACATAAAGGAAATTGTGAAGTTGCATGGAATCCCATCAAGTATAGTCTCGGACAGAGACCCTAGGTTTACCTCTAAGTTTTGGCAAGGTTTACAAAGCGCTTTAGGTACGAACCTTAGGATGAGTTCAGCATACCACCCACAAACAGATGGTCAGACTGAGCGAACCAATCAATCCCTAGAAGACTTGTTGAGAGCTTGTGTGTTGGAACAAAATGGAAGTTGGGATAGCTTTTTGCCACTTATAGAGTTTACCTATAACAATAGTTTCCACTCTAGCATTAGAATGGACCCTTTTGAGGCGTTGTATGGGAGAAGATGTAGGACCCCTCTGTGTTGGTTTGAGACAGGTGATAACCTTGCGTTAGGACCTGAGATTGTTCAACAAACTACTGATAAAGTAAAAATGATTCAGGAAAAGATGCGAGCATCTCAAAGTAGGCAAAAGAGTTACCATGATAAAAGAAAGAAAAACCTCGAATTTCAAGAAGGTGATCATGTATTTCTGAGAGTTACTCCAACAACTGGGGTTGGTCGGGCATTAAAAATGCGAAAGCTTACTCCTCGGTTTATAGGACCTTAGCAAATTCTTAAATGTGTCGGTAATTTAGCATATCAGATCGCGTTGCCTCCGTCTCTTTCTAATCTTCATAGTGTCTTTCATGTGTCTCAACTTCGCAAGTACATTTTCGATCCCTCGCACGTGATTGAGTCAGACAAGGTCCAAATAAAAAAGAAGCTAACTTTTGAGACCTTACCGCTACGGATTGAGGACCAAAAGACCAAAGAATTAAGGATTGCATTTTACTATCGAATTATATTTAATTACAAAAATTAAACAAAAAGTATTCGATTTGATTGAAATAATATTTAAAACTAACAACAGTAACAAAATTGATCCTTTATAATAAGAAAAATGTCAGTGATGAGTTTCACTTCGAATCCAACCTTAGTGTCTAATTTGATCCTAGTTATTGAATTACTTCATTGAATTATTATAAAATTCTCTTTATTATTCTTGCCCTAATATCTTAGCGACATAAATTTTAATTCCAAAGTAATTCATAATTCCTTAGTGGATTTAAGATTAGAATTAAGTCTTACCGTACAAGAATTCTCTTTTTAAACTATTACCTTCGCAACTAATTTAATTGTTTTCATGACCTACATATATCCCTAGACTACAATATCATGAATTTCTCATCTCAAGCATTTGTAAAGTCCACTTTGGTTTCGAAATACGAATCGTAGAACATTTTAATGTTGACCAAGCAATAAAAAACATTAAACTAAGATATGAGAAAAATAATTCAATAAACTCGTACATATAACTAGAAATCAAATCAAAAAAATAAGGGTTTCATCTTGTTACACTCATCCCTAACAAATAGAGTTACTCATGACAAAGATAGAAAAGATAGAGATTAGTGAAGAATTACAAGAAAGATTCATGAATGATTCTTGATAAAACTTCTCCAATGGTGTTAGAAACGATCGTCTTAGAGTTTCTCTGCTAGGGCATGTAACACCCCAATTTCTCATTTCCTTATTTTAAATAGTATAATGATACAATACTATTTTTTTTATGAGTGTTAATATGTGTTCTAATTTATTTAGGTGTGTTTGTGTGTTTGCCTTAATAATTGATTTAAATCATTAATATTAACTATATTTAACTTACAAAAATAAATAAAATAAAATAAATTTATATATATATATATATATAAATAAAATAATACAAGGAGTGAATTTGTGTTGTTACACTAGTTGTTACCTTTAGCTCTAATAAAATGGGATAATAATAATAATTATAATTATTATTATAGTAGTAATGACATAGGCTAATACGAGGTATATATATAGAGGAACTGAGATTAACAGAGCCACATTAGGAATGATTTGCAGCGGCCTTGCATCATCACAAAAGCCATAAAACATTCTTCTCTGTATACCTTGATCAAAAGCCACCTTGCATCATCACTAAAACCATAAAGCATTCTTCCTCTCTGTACCTTGATCACAAGCAGCCTTGCATCATCACCATAACCATAAGGTATTCTTCCTCTCTGTACATTGATCGAAACATGTAGTAGTGATAGGCAGATTTTTTTTAGTGCCAATATGAATATTCCCTTTTAATTATAATAACAATTTCCTTTCATTTAAACTATATTCCTGAAGCAATGTTTTCACAATTTTAGCGACAATAGCAAACATCATTTGGATTTTTGTAATAGTTTATCATATATCCAAGTTTAAGTATGATTGTGATTATTGTATTTTGATCGCCTTGACACATCTTAACCGACTAATGTATTACTCAATAATTTCCTTAAACAATGAGTTATCGTTGTGACACCCTAAACCCCAAAATAATATATATAATAATTTATATCATATTTCTATAAAATTTGCAGCGGATAAATAAAAATATGTTTCCAAGAAAATAAAAACTTTAATTTTTAATTTAGGATATCACGTTTCTCAAAAATCAAAAGGAACACTTTAACTTCTTTACTCCATAGTGCAATCTCAATAAGCTTGAACTAAGTATAATTACTTGATTTAATTCTAAAAACCTACTAGTACTTATATGGTTTTCATACAAAAGTCGTTTCAAAATAAATAAGTAAAATACAAATTACAACCCTTATTCCCGGTATCACCTATCAGAGCGGGGTTCCTCCCAAACTTGAACTTCAAGACTTATTAACCTGTAACAACTGCGATTTTGAAACGCAGGGCCAAGCCAGTCAAACACAAACAACGAAGGAGGTGAGTTTCAAAATCATGTTAATAGTATAATATAAGTAAAAAGAACACGCAACAATCATAATAGACCGTAGCATAATCACATTACGATATCTCAAAATATTTAAGTAAATAGTATCATATTATAACATCAAATTCACTCAAGTAAGATAATCATCTCATAATAATATGCTTCAAATAATCTAAGAGTAATTATTATTACTTTTCAAACACATCAATCACCACAAAACAATCACAAGTAAATGCAATGATATGCATAAGCTTAGACTCTACTTCACAATGTGATACCAGTCTAACTCTGAAGTACTTGGTTAGGAGGCTTGATACTATGCCACCATCCCGGTGGACGGACAATTCAAATTGGCCCTGTCCTCATAGATCCCCTCAACTCAAATTGAGACACATATACGCGACAGTCGAGGTAAACGTGTGTTGTGTGGTAGCTCCCGACATTTGGAGTGCGACCTCCAAGACACCTAGGAATTCCCCACCCAAATACCTCCAAGGTCTAACAATCTTGCCTTAAGGTTCGACAACAGACCGCCACGATCAGGCTCATTCAGTTGTACTTCCCCGGAATCACTAGGCTTGTCAGGCCCTACCTATATGATGACAAAATAATCTCCACTTCACAAATTCACAATATTTATTTTCTCCCCTCGTTGGTATATGATACTCCATTAAAATTGTCATCTCAAACACAATTTGAAATCACCATTATTTCATCAACTATGAGTTTAATTCAATATTCTCATCACAATATCACTATCATTAATCATATCTCATCACATAAACTCATTTAATCAAACATATGCACTAAATTCATTTGAAATCAAATATCACAATGATATCAAATATCACAATAACATCAAATATCACAATAATTTTAAATATCACAATAATATCAAATATCACAATAATGTTAAATATCACAATAATATAAAATATCACACATTTAACGAAATTAAATCAATCAACACCTTATAAATATTTCTATTTCACATTTTTAATCTCACAATTTTCTTATTTGCATATTAATTAATTTATCACTCAAAGAGCTACTGTCGTACGTAGCGAGCCCCAGATGAATCGTTGGGAAATACGGTTTTCCCGTTCATCTCACAATGTATTATACTCATGAATTCAAACGCTCTTTCACCCCTTACCTTATTTCGACGCTTTCACACATGAATACGATTCCACGAGCAAACATCCTTTGTTCATTGACTCTTTGTCCATCAATCGTTCATAAATCAGAAAACAAATCATTGGATAAAATAGCAATTTTTCACACGGTCGTTTTGGCATTGGTTTCACTCAAATCGGACTTACGGTGAAGGAGAACGGATCAAACTAAGTAATTTAACAAGCGGAGAAGTCGAAGATTTTATAGATAAATTTGGATGGTTAAAAATCTAAGAAAGTATGTTTATTTGACTACCTAAATGAATAAAACGACATACTAAAATTTGGACGAGAACGGAGAAACTTTTCATGAACAAGTATCGATCGTCGGTGTCAAACTATAGGTTGTTGTTGTGTTTCTCTTTGGTTTTTCGGCTACTACAGCTCATTTCTTACTTTTCTTATTTTTATTTTATTAACATAATTAGGGTTAACATAAATGGGTCAAGCCCATTTGTCCCTTATTTAATATATGTTTTACTATTATTATTTTTATTTTTTTTAAACAAAATTAATTGTTACTTAATCACATTTTTTTAATACTTTTCCAAACATCATTAAATTTTTAAAACATTACTAATATTTCATAATTAATATATGCTAAATTAGAGTAATTAAAATAATCAATATAAAAAAAACATATTACTAATAATTAAAACTCTCACATTCAAAATAATATCTACAATTATACTTATTTCTCAAAATACTCACATTATAATAGTACCATCATATTAGAAAATAGTCAAAAGTATAAAATAAA
>NC_021164.2:43929095-43929968 GCF_000331145.2 Cicer arietinum
CATCATATTAGAAAATAGTCAAAATTATAAAATAAATAAATATTACACCAACACTTTATATTAATTACTAAATCATAACAAATATATATAAAATCACAATGTCATAAAAAGTAAATAAAAATAAAAGAAATCAAACACAATATCAATTCTATCTCAAGATATTATTTATAAAAAAATAACTAAAATTAGAAAGTAGTTATAAATAATTGAAATATAACTACGTGCATACTTAATATCAGTCAAACGCACACAAAAATATTACATTAATTGAGTACACGTATATACACGTGAAATCGCATAAAATCTTTTTCTTTAAACTATATATTACACTAAAGTACTATTATTTTTCAAAAAAAAATAGATCAAATAGTAAAATATAATATTTATTATTTATATCACTCATGTAATCTAATATTTATAAACTAGCACATCATAGAAATAATGCCTATAAGGAAAATTAATCATAAACTAATCAATACATATTATAAAATAATTAACACCAAATTAATTATCTAAATTCCTATTTAATTAATAAAATAGTTTATTATAAAATTTGGGGTGTTACAATCGTCCTTTCCATATTTATTTGATAATTTAGGTTCGTAATTAAAATAAAAATACTAACTATATTTTATTTATTAGTTATATTATGTTTGAATACCAATTACTTATAGAAATAGGAGAAATGCATCGGCACTATTTATTTTCCTCTATGAAGTGAGTATATTTTCTGTACCTATTTAGATTTTTTTGCAGTACTTTGAAATTAAGTTTGAATTATAAAATTGGACATGTGTCCTTTTTATTTTAATTATTTTGTAATGATAAAGTTGCTGATTATATTGCACAAAATGGTCCAAATACCAATTAATT
>NC_021164.2:43930054-43956299 GCF_000331145.2 Cicer arietinum
TAGTTCATGTTATTAACATTCCTTCATACTATTTAAAATATTATTACTAGCATAATTGTTTTAGCATATTACATTGAATTCAAATAAATAAAGTTAAATTAATGATTGAATCAAATAATATGAGCTCTTGTGGAATACAACTTCTCTAGACATTTCTCTATTGTTTATCTCTAAATTCCCTTTTAGATAAACATGTGCAATTGTATTCTCTATCTTATATCCATCTTCTATATATAAATAAATAATCTCAATTTGTTTAACATCCATAGACTTATTTATTTAGATAATTTAATTTATTTATTTATTATTTATATTATTATTGATTTATTCATTTATTAATTAATTTATTATTTATTTTATTATTTATTTATTTATTTATTCCTTTATTTATTTTATTTTATTATTTATTTATTTATTATTTTATTATTTATTTATTCATTTACTTATTTATTTATTTCTTTATTATTTTATTATTCATTTATTCATTTACTTATTTATTTATTATTTATTTTATTATTTATTTATTATTTCATTATTCATTTATTCATTTACTTATTTATTTATTTATTATTTTATTATTCATTTACTTATTTATTTATTATTTATTTTATTTTATTTTATTATTTATTTATTATTTTGTTATTTATTTATTCATTTACTTATTTATTTATTTATTATTTATTTATTCATTTACTTATTTATTTATTTTGTTTATTATTTTATTATTCATTTACTTATTTATTTATTATTTATTTTATTATTTATTTATTATTTCATTATTCATTTATTCATTTATTTATTTATTATTTTATTATTCATTTACTTATTTATTTATTTATTATTTATTTATTTATTATTTATTTTGTTATTTATTTATTCATTTACTTATTTATTTATTTATTATTTATTTATTCATTTACTTACTTATTTATTATTTATTTATTTATTTATTTATTTATTCATCTATTTATTGTAAGTAATTTATTTGTATTTACGATTGAGCCCTATGAAGTAATAATAATTAACTAATAATATATGAATGGTAATAGCGATGACTAAAATAGAATTTAGAAACCTATAGAATTGTTGTGAGTTAATTTATATTAAGATTGCGTGTTATTTGATTTTATGAATTTATACTAATTGTTATTGTATGAATGATATGTACTTGAGTGTTCTTATTACTTGATTGAAATTGTGATATTACTTGAATGTGCGACTTAAATGATTCCTTGCCATGTGATTGATGAAACTAAATTGTGTATTATGAGTAGTGTAAACCGAATAGTGGGATTTTATTGTGATTGACTGATATACATATATAATGATGAATGTTGTGAAATCAAACTAAAACTTATTGAGTTGTCATTTGGAGTTAGAACTATTTTGTTATCATATAGGGAGGGTTTGACAAACCTAGTGATTCAGGGAAGTACAACTGAATGAGTCTGATCGTGGAGGGCTACAGTCGAACATAAGGTAAGACTAATAGACGTTGGAGGTACCTCTAGTGGGGAATTCCTAAGTGGATTAGTGGGTTATTCCCTAAGGTCGGGAGCTACTGTGCAACACAAGAGTACCCCGACCGTCGCGTATATGTGTCTCAGGTTGAGTTGAGGGGATCTATGAGAACTTGGCCATTCATGAATTGTTTGTCCACTCTTGTAGTGGCATAGTATCAGGCCTCCTAACCAAGTACTTCAGAGTAGAATGGTACCAAATGATGAAGTATAGAGTATATGACATTATACACTTCATTGTGATTGTCTTATTGTGAATGAATTGGATGAACCGTTCATATTATACACTTGACTGCTTCTGAGGTTGTGATAATTTGATTGCTTGCGTGTTCTCCTCGTGTATTTTATATTGTTACATAATTTCGATACTCACCCCTCGTTGTTTGTGTTTGGCGTTTGCGATGGATGTAGACGAGTTGTAAGTTGCAGGTGATGACTAGTACCATAAGGAGTGGCGGAAGCCATCATGTCTTGGAGACCCTTCTTATTATGCATTGTGTTGATGTTATTTTGAGTATTTTTATTTTGGAAATTCCCGCTCTGATAGTGACATCGGGTTGAGACTATAATTGCACTTAATTTAACACATAAGTATGTGTACTTCAAAAAAGATTTTGTTGTCTGATATTGTGATTTCAAGTTGTTAAGTTTGATGGAACCTTGGAATTTAATCGACGTGTTCGTGATTATGTGATATTTTTTTACCTAAAAAAAAATGTTTGAAAATTTATATTTACTTATTTGTTTCGAAATAATTTCATTGTTTAGAAAATAAGGAAATAAAAATAATTTTTTTTTTGGGTTTAGGGTGTCACAGGGCACAAGTCTCCAAACTTCCAAATAGTGAAAAGATCCCTAGAAATTGAAAGAAAAAAGATGCTTTTTTATACATTCAGCCGTGTGCCACGTGCCCAAGGCGCAAGTGGACAGAGTTAGGGAGGCTGAAATGCGCCCCAAGTGCAGGTTTTTGTGCTTCAGGCGCACAACATATGTTTTCTGACTTATACTGCATTTGTCCTATTTCGAGCCTGAATAGGGTGCGATGTGTGGATGAAAGTTGTAGATATGGATTCTAGCTTTCATTGACACTTGGTGTGACTCCAATTGGACATCTACAACTTCAAATATGGCTGAAATACCCCACATAGGTCATGTTGATTTCTCACCAAAATTCAGCATTGCACTAAAACAAAGAAACAAAGCAAAACTACAAAAATCTCTACTTAATCATGGAAATAAGAACATAAACATTTCATTAAATCAAAGAACTAAAATCAACAAAATATATCAAATAAATCTTTAAATTAACTAATGAATGAAAGATAAATAAGACTAAACACACTGAAAAATATGCATATGATGAAGAGTCATCACAACCCCAAACTTAATCTATAGATTGTCCCCAAGCAACAATTAATTTCAGATTTGGTACGGTTAAAAGCAAACTTAAACTCAATTTCTCAAATCAAATCAAACTCATTTCTTAAATTAAGTCAAACTCAATTTCACAAATTAAATCAATTTCAATTCTCAAAGTTTCAGCTACTACAAAACATTCATCATGCTCCATGGTTGTTTACAAAAAAAAAAAAAAAAAACAATTTGTACACTTTAGCATTCGCTCATCAAGTTCAACTTTCTCTTCACACAATCTAACCAAAATTTATCTCAAGTTTTTAGCAAGGGTTATGAATTTATCACTCAAATCCTAGAATATGCATCACGCTATCATAAGCTTAAGAAATTCTAGTAAGGAATCACTATGCAACAAACACATACACTTTTGGAGGACCTTTGGGTTGTAATGGGGATTAGGTAAGTGTAGGATATTTTGGGATAGTAGACTTTACTACTTGGAGTTAGGTACAAATTTTCAAATTATTCTACCACTTTTTTTTTCTTCACATTTTCATTGTGGAGATTCTCAAACATTGACAAAAGAACCAAGAAGATGTTATTTATCAAAGTACGCAAACTGAAATTTGTTTTCTTCTTATTTTTATTTTTCTTTTGATTTTTTATTTATTTGTTATTTTATTTATGAGAATCACCACCCAAACTTAAAAAAGTTGATATCCCATGAGCAACTCCAAACTTAGAATTTTACCAAGACGAGACAAAAGTTTTCCTACCTAACTCCAGTAAGGTGATTGAATTAAAGTCAGGTCTTTGGCTTGTAATGTGGCTAGTAATCGAAAGAAAGGACAAGCTTCAAAGGGGCTAGCAACGGATAAAATTTGCATATGGTAGTTAAAAAGGCTCAAAAGACCAAATAAAATTGCCTAAGTGTATGCATAAATTACAAGTGATGCAAGTCAGAATTAGTGCAAGTTCTGAAGGGATAACACATGTTTGGATAATCACACAACAAAAAATTAAAGTGTTTAAGCCCAAAAGCTCACAGCTAGGATAATAAGAGAGAGTATTAACTGTCAAAATTATGCCAAGCATGTCACTGCAATTTTTTATTTTAATTTAAGAATGTCAAGACTTCCACAACCAAAGAGTAATCAACAATGTATGCATTAGTGAACTTGTCGAATTGAGCAATGATACGAGCGAAGAAATAGAATTTAAATTTCAAAATCTGAAATAAATAGTTTAAGCCTAGCTTCAAGTTGTTAACAATTCTTCATCATAGTGGATGTTTACACACAATTAAAAAGAAACAAATTCAAATAACAAAAATAAGATTGCAAAAATAAAAGTTGCCTCTACCTATGGGTTGCCTCCCACGAAGTGCTTCTTTATGGTCATAAACTTGACGTCTCAATCATTTTCAAGGTGGCATATATGATAGAAAGAACACATCATCCTTTTCACCAAGGAATGCATATTTCAAGTGACGTGGCAATTGCTTAAGCTCAACCAGTAACGTCTTTTTCTTTTTCTCTACATACTCGTCTTCATTCCCTTTCAACTCCTCCCATCTAGTACGGAAACGGGGGGAGTGAGATGGTGATGCTTCTAACATGAATAAAACATCTTTTACTCTTGGATCTTCATTATCTTTAACAACATCTTGGGGTAGGCACAATGCTCTTTCTAATGGCAGAGTGAGTACTTGATGTTCCACTTCTTCATCGACTATCGAATCGCGGTTGCACCCTTCTCTTTCATTTGAATGCTATATGGCTTTTAGAATATTGAATGTAATTGTTTTCTCATTTACCTTAAAGGTTAAGGTGCCATCCGCCACATCAATCATAGTTCTCCCTGTTTCTAAGAATGGTCTCCCCAAGATCAAGCCGATATCATTGTCTTCCTCCATGTCTAGTACCAAAAATCCACTGGAAAAATGAACTTATCTACTTTGACCAATGCATCTTCCACCACCCCATATGGGTGTTTCATTGATCGATCGGCAAACTGTAATGCCAGTTGTGTGTCTTTGACTCTTCCAATGCCTAAACTTTTGTATATGAAAAAGGGCATAAGACTCACACTAGCCCCAAGGTTCTGCACCACAGCTTCTTCCTCCTTTTCAAGAGCGATGTGCTCCTTAACTGGTGAACTTATCTACTTTGACTAACACATCTTCCACCACCCCATATGGGTGTTTCATTGATCGATCGGCAAACTATAATGCCAGTTGTGTGTCTTTGAATCTTCCAATGCCTAACCTTTTGTATATGAAAAAGGGCATAAGACTCACACAAGCCCCAAGGTTCTGCACCACAGGTTATTCCTCTTTTTCAAGAGCGATGTGCTCCTTAACTGATGTCAAGGTGACCATTTCCTTCGGGTGGGTTGAAGTACTCCCACTCTTTTTGCTTTTAGGTGGTACTGGTTCACTTACCTGGCCACTCCTTGTTGTCATGATATTGACATTATTTTGTGGATTCATAATTGTGTCACTTGGCAAATTTCTAGGCGCCCTTTGTGTTATTTGCTGTGCAAGTTGACCCAGTTGGTCTCCAAATTCTTTATTTAGGCAGAGTGATTTTTCTGGATGGCTCTTGACTCTTCAATGAAAGAACTTGTGCTTGTGACTAACTTCTCAATAGCATTCTCCCAAGCATCTTTTTGAGATGGAGCTTGATTTGCTTGAGCTCCTTGTTGACCTTGAGATCCACCCTATTGATCTTTCCATAAAAACTTTGGATGATTTCTCCAACTCGGATTGTACGTACTAGAGTAGGGACTATTCTGCTTCCCGTTGTTACCCATAAAATTCATCTTTTCTGGTGCTTCAGTATAATCTTCATCCGACACTTCATAAACTCCATTTTTATGTGCTCCCCCATAAAAGTCATAACCAGTATGTTTCATTAATTTGATTGAGGCCACTTGGGGTTGTATATTTAGAGCTGCCATTACAAAATATTTTCATTTGAGTAGTGTCGTCATAAGCATGATTGGGGCATCCTGCTAGTAAACTCTTAAACCTCCTGTAAGTGTCACATAGAGATTCTCCTTCTTTTTGTTTGTAACTGGAAATATCTTGCTTTTTTCTAACGAACATAGTTGGGGGGAAGTATTGTTCCAAGAACTTATCTTCAAGGTCATCCCATGTGGTGATGCTACCGTAGGGTAAAGAATTAAGCCACTCCTTAGCATCATATTTCAATGAAAATGGAAATAGTCTCAACTTCTTGCCTTTCTTCAGAGCAACCAAACCTTCACTGTTTCACATAGTTCAAAGAAGTTTGTGAGATGTCTATTGGTGTCTTCGTTATGTTTATCGGCAAAATGAGTCTCCTTCAACTCTCGGTATAGAGTGGGACTTATTTTAAACTTGTTGATTGTAACCGGTTGGTTATGGATGGCCAACCGAGCATAGTTTCTATTTCGATTCCCATACTCGCTGAGGTTACGTTTAGGTGGTGGTGGATCGACCATCTTCGCAAATATGAAGAAATCCCCTGAATCCTCTTCTTCCACTACTAATTCTCTTTTCCTCTGTCTCCTTTTTGAACCGCCATTTGATTTGCTTTCACAGTTTTTTTTTTTATTTCTAGATCTAAGAAAAGTTCAGCTGAGGATTGACATCGCATACAAGGTTAGAAAAATTGTGAGTAATGAACAGTTTTAAAATTAAGAAAAAATAAATAATTAAGTAAAAATAAATAATTAAGTAAAAATAAATAATTAAGTAAAAATCAAACAGTTTTAAAATAGATTTTATTTTTCAAAATGAAAAATAAAATAAAAGAAAAAATTTTATTGCAGAGCAAAAAAAACTGAATTAAGTTAAAAAATTATAACTCAATAATGATATGGCAATCCCCGACAACGGCACCAAATACTTGATAGCGTTTCAGCAAGTGTACTGAATAGTTGCAAATAAAAATTAAAACGGTAGTACCGAGTGTCAAACTCAAGGATTGCGTTTTACTATCGAATTATATTCAATTACTAAAATTTAACAAAAATTTTCCGATTTGATTGAAATAATATTTAAAACTAACAAAGGTAGTAAAATTGATCCTTTATAATAAGAAAAATTTCAGGGATGAGTTTCACTATGAATCCAACCTTAGTGTCTAATTTGATCCTAGTTATTGAATATCTTTATTAAATTATTGTCGAATTCTCTTTATTATTCTTGCCCTAATGTCTTAGTGACAAAACCTTTGATTTCAAAGTAACCCTTAATTCCTAAGTGGATTTAAGATTAGAATTAAGTCTTACCGTACTGGAATTCTCTTTTTAACCTATTTCCTTTGCAACTAATTTAATTAATTTCATGACCTGCATCTATCCCTAGACTACAATATCATGAATTTATCATCTTAAGCATTCGTAAGATCCACTTCCAATTCAAAAAAAGAATAGTAGAACATTTTAATGTTGATCAAGCAATAAAAAGCATTAAGCACAAAGATGAGAAAAATAATTCAAAAAACTCATTCATATAACTAGAAATCAAATTAAAAAAATAAGGGATTCATCTTTTAAGACTCATCCCTAAAAAAATAGGGTTTAGTTACTCATTACAGAGATAGAAAAGATAGAGATTAGACAAGAATTACAAGAAAGATTCATGAATGATTCTTGATAAAACTGCTCCAATGGTGTTAGAAACGACCGTCTTTGAGTTTCTCTGCTAGGACACAAGACTCCAAACCTCCCAATAGTTAAAAAGATCTCTAGAAAGTGAAAAATAGTGAATTTTTACACATTCAGTCGCGTGCGTCAGGCGCGGAATTTGCGCTTGAGGTGCACAACATCTGCTTTCTGACGTATACTGCATGTTTTTACTCTTTCGAGCTTGAATTTGGTTCCGGTGTCTTCTTGCAAGTTGTTGATATGGATCTTAGCTTGCATTTGCACTTGGTTTGACTCTAATTTGGCATCTGCCAATATATATATGGCTGAAATACGCCACGTAGGTGATGTTGATTTCTCACCAAAATTCAGCAATGCACTAAAACAAAGAAACAACGCACAACTATGAAAAATGTCTACATAATCAAGGAAATAAGAACATAAACATTTTATTAAATCAAAGAACTAAAATCAACAAAATATATCAAATAAGTCCTTAAATTAACTAATGAATGAAAGATAAATAAGACTAAAAACAATTAAAAATATGCATATGATGAAGAGTCATGAAGTTTGCAATCACTCATCTTAAACTTCTTGAGAAGTTCTTTTGTATATTTAGTTTGATAAATATATATACCTTTTTTAATTTTGTGAATTTGTATCCCTAAGAAGAACTTAAGTTCTCCAAACATACTCATTTGAAATTTAAGTTGCATCATATAGAAAATTATTGGCAAGTAGTGCCATTAGTAGATTCAAAAATAATGGGATGATAATCAATTTGAGTAATAATAAGAATGTCATCTCCTATTGATTTGATAAAAAGTGTATTATCTATTTGTCCTCCTTCGAAATTATTTTTATGCAAGAAGTTATTAAGTCTATCATATCATACCCTAGGTGCTTGTTTTAAACCTTAAAGAGAATTCCTAAGTTTAAAAACATGATTTGGAAATTCAGAACTTTCAAAACCTGAGGATTGTTATTATTTTCAACAAAAGAAAGTACGATACGAATAGCTTCTAACCTGACCACTAGAGCAAATGTCTTAGTGTAATCAATGTCATCTGGCTGACTGTAGCATTATGTGTCAAGTCTCATCATCCTCCTAAATTCATTTAACTCTTTTTGCATTGTAAGAATCCATCCATCATGTGAGAATGCTTTATCAACAGAGGTAGGATCAATTGATGAGAGCAAGCCAAACACAATGGTATCTTTTATTGTTGATATGGTCCTCAAATGATCCCTTTCACGTCCAATGATTAGAGTTTTTCAAGATGAGATGACTTGTACTTGCATCAAGATCTTTCATCTAACATATCTTGATTGTTTCTAACTTGATCAGATTCATTCACTGAAGATTTTTCATTTGTTTATGATTTGCTTGTATTCTTTGATTTTTCAGGTTCTGTTGGTTTGTATACATCTACTTTCTCTAGTTCCGGTAAACTTGCACTATCGTCATGTTACTTTTACTTTTCGAGGTCAAGTTGTTTTAATCAAATTTAACATGTATGGATTCTTTCACAATTTGAGTTTCCTTATAATACACTTTATAAGCTTTAGATCTTTTAGAGTATCCAATGAAGGTACACTTTTGAGATCTATAATCAAATTTACATATCTTTAGTATTACAGATATAATAATTACAATCAAATTGTTTAAAGTAAAATATTTTAGGATTTTTACCTTTCCACAATTCATATGGTATTTTATTTAATATAGACCTAATTAATACTCTATTTTGAATATAACATGCATTGTTAATTGCTTCAACCCAAGAATTAATAATAATAACTCTGACACTATAAGAAAAGAACACTTAGAGGATATTTCTCATTCGAACAAGTGTTTCTCTCATTGAACTCTAAGACTACTCTTCTCTACTTTTTGATGATTTTCTTCTGCAGCCTTGAGTATCTATTTATAATTAAAATTTAGGCTTCAATATAGTCATTGATTAATTTTGAATTGTATTTTGTTCATATTGGGTTTGTAAATTCTTAAAACGGATTTTGTTCCTTTTTGTTTAGATTGAGATTGTAAATTCTCCAGATTGATTATGTTCATATTTTGTTTAGACTGTGTTTGTAAATTCCTCATATTATGTTCATATTTTGTTGTAGATAAATCTTGATCAAATCTTCTACAAATCTTGACGATATATTTTTTCATACTATTTGAAGTAAAATATATTTTTCTCATAAAAATTTGAAGTATAAAATGAATTTGGTTCCAACACTTTGTGTGATTCATCCTTCATTTTAAGAATTTTACTCATGTTCACCTAGTGTAATCATCTACCATAACAAAGCCATATTTCTTTCCACTTAGAGAGCTTGTTTTCGCTGTCCCCAAAGAGATCTATATGTAAGAGCTCAAGGGGCTTTGATATAGAGATTGGGTTCTTAAGGGTAAAAGACTTCTTTGTTTGTTTTCCCTTTTGACAAGCGTCACACATAATTTTTAGTTTTGTAACTAAGCTTAGTTAAACCTCTAACTAGTTGAAGTTTATTTAGTTTTGAAATTAATCTAAGGTTTGCATGACCTAATCTTTGGTGCCAAATTAGTTTCTCTTCATTTACTGACATAAGAAACTTAACCTCTTGTTTCTCTAGACTGAACAAAGAATATCTAATAAATTTTGTTTGCCTCTTACCTGTAATGAGAACATATCCATCCTTCTAAATAATTGCCTTGCATGTTTTTTGATTAAACATAATATCATAATTATTGTAATTTAATTGACTAATACTTAATAAATTATGCTTAAGACCTTTACCAAACAAGACATCTTTAATAGAAGGGGAACTATCATTAACAATATCCCCTTGACAAATGATCTAGATTTTTTGCTTTCCTCCAAAACTCATTGTGTCTCTTTTGCTCAATGATAGTTCTTGGAACATAGACTTTTGTCCCATTATGTGATGCGAGCATCTACTTTCCAAGTACCGCGATTGGTGTTTTAACTTGATTGCTGAATACATCTGCAACATAGACGATTTTGTTCTTAGGTACCTAAATTTGGTTGGGTCCTGGTTTGTTAGTCTTGAAAGGTTTCTTGTTTTTCCTTGTATTTAACATTGGACAAGATAATTTGGAGTGACCTTTCTTAAAGAAAACATTACACAAGATATCAAAGGGAATAGGTTTAAGTTCAGTTACAGTTTCTTCAAATCCTAGACCTCATTTACCATTTCTACCAACTCTATAAATCATAAAAGGATACTTCCTTCTTTCCATACCATTAGCAATAAAATCTTGAAATACTTCTTTATGGTTATAAGAGTTACATCTGGTATTTTCAATTGATGTTGCACAATATCAATTTAGCCTTAAGTTCACCAATATCATGTGGTATTTTCAATTTATGTTAGCCTTAAGTTCAACAATATCTATTTTCAGAGTTTCATTTTCAATTTTAACTTCAGCACTTAGATTCTTTAAAATATTAATTTCTTCAATTAGGTTTGCATTTTCTTTCCTAAATGTTTTCAATTTTAAGAGCAATTTGTGATTCTTTTTCAAGAAGTCATTTATAATAGTAATTAAATCAGATCAAGTTAAGTCAGAAAATACCTCAATTTCTTCATCTGTGAATTCACTTCCAGAGTCAGAATATGTGTTGGATCTAGATGCAGAGTTGGTATGCGCCATCAAAGCCAAAAAATCTTGTTCATCATCTCCATAGGATTCATTAGAATCATCACACTTTTCTTGTTCATTTATAATAGGATTCATTAGAATCATCTCCATAGGATTCATTAGGATTCATTAGAATCATCACACTTTTCTTGAAAGAAGATATGGTCATGATTTGTAGAAGATTTGATCAAGATTTATCTACAAGAAAATATAAACAAAATCAATCTGAAGAATTTACAAACGCAATATGAACAAAATACGAACATAATCAATCTGAAGAATTTACAATCTCAATCTAAACAAAATAGGAACATAATCAATTTGAAGAATTTACAAATGCAATCAGAACAAAATAAAATTCATAATTAAATAACGACTAAATTGAAGCCTAAAATTTAACTATAAATATACTCAAGACTGAAGAAGAAAATCATCAAAAAGTAGAAAAGAGTAGTCTTAGAGTTCAAAGAGAGAAACACTTGTTCAAGTTAGAGATATTTTCTAAGTGTTCTTTTCTTAGAGTGTGAGAGTTATTGTTATGATCAACTTTGTTAGAAGCAACTCCTCAAGTTCCAATCTTTTGTATCCAACCTTGTTTGGTTTAGTTCCTCTTTAATCTGCAGTTGTCAGATTATTAGGAGAAGACTTGGCTTATAGGATCAACGTGGTTAGTTCCTAAATAGTATGGGGTTTTCAGGCTGTTTGGGAAGACTGGATTAGAAGGTCAGGTGCTTTGTAATTCAAGGAAATTGAATTAGTGGATTAAAGCCGTCTAAATAAGGGGACTGGATGTAGCCAAGTTAGTGGTGAACAACCAACCAGCCTTCAACAAAATAGCAAAAAGTTGTCAACTTTATCAAACATAATTCAACCACCCTTCTCGTGGTTGCATCTTCAAGGTGGTATGTTGATGTTTCCTCCAACTAGTTCTTCACTAAATCCAGACATGTTGAACCATTGGATTTTTCCTCAAACCCTATAAAGTGCTCAGTCTTAACACCGACTCTTATGCCAATTGAAGGTTCAAAAACGAGAAAAAGGGTTGAATTCTATTTGACTAAGTTGACAGCATTTTCATTATTTGATTAAATTGGTTCACACTTGATTATTTACTTGGAGTAGAAGCAATAACAAAAAAAAGGAGTGCGGGAATAAAATGACACAAGTAATTTATTCTGGTTCACCACTAAGTTGGATACATCCAGTCGCTTCACTCAGAAGGATTTAATCCACTAATTCCACAATTCTAATTGCAAAGCACATGACCCTCCAAGCTAGTCTTCTCAAATAGCCTGAAAACCCCATATTTTTTAAGAACACACACACCTTGACTCTACCAGACAAGTCTTCTCCACACAATCTGAAAACCCCAGATTGTTGAAGGCACACTAACACCAATATCGAGTTTGAATACAAAGGTTTGGAATTTTTAGTGGTTGCTTCTAACAAGTTGATTATAACAATGATTATCACACTCTAAGAAAAACACATAAACATTATTTCTCATTCGGACAACTTTTTGTCTCTTTGAACTCCAAGATGAATTTGGAATTTTGAGCTTTAGTTTTTATACTGTTTTCTGATTTTTTGATGATCTTCTTCTTCAGCCTTGAGTATCTATTTATAAATAAAATTAGGGCATCAATTTTTCCCTTGTTTAATTCTGAGTTGTATCTTCAGTCCTAGCTTGATCAATAATAATCTTATTCAGAAATAATTTTGAACAAGATTCTTTTTGAAAATATATTCTTTAGCCAATTCTTTATTTCCAAATCCAATATGAGTAGTTCTTCTAGTTTGATTTTATTCATATTTTGTTCAGATTGAGTTTGTAAGTTCTTCAAATTGATAATGTTCATACTTTGTTAAAATTGTTTTCGCAAATTTTCAGATGAAACTTCCTTCCTATTCAATGCTTTGATCTGAGCGGCTACATAGTGTTCGACCAGTTATTGAACTTTCACAAGTAGGAATATGACTAAGTCCAATTCAGTATTTGTCTTTTATAAAAATATGAATCATATCTTTGCAAATAATAAATGTATCATCTTGTGAATGTTTCTTCTCGTAAATAATTCTTGATCATATCTTCTTGTAATAATAATTCATATCTTCTTGTAAATAATTCATATCTTATTGTGATAAATCTTGATCAAATCTTCTTATAAATAATTCATATCTTATTGTTTATAAGATGTTGATCATATCTTCTTTTCAACTTGGTCTAAGATTTTCTTCAATTATAAATATGAATAAAATCTTATTTTAGATTGTCTTAAAAAACAAGAATCTTTTTTCATATTATGTGAAACCAAATATTGTTATCATAAAATACTTTTGTTAACATCAAAACTCTAAGTATAAAACCAACTTGGTTCCAAAAATAATTTCTTGCAAATGGCATAGACAAAAGTAAACAAGCTTCTATGATCTATGGTGTTAACAGAAAAAAAAAATGTATAGGCTTTTAAGAAACGAAAGAAAATCCTAGGTTTATTTAGCCTGATATTGTTTGTGCAAACTTCCATAGGAAAGGTCACAACATAATAACTTGTCATATGCAAAAAAAAAAAATGGAAAGACAAAATACCTTTTAGAACTAACAAACAAAGACCCAACCAAATTTCGGTAACTAAGAATAAAATAATTTATCTTGCAGATATCCTTAGAAACAAAGTTGAAACACCTATCATGGTACTTGGACAATTAATGCTCATGACACGTGATGTGAGACCTGACCCTTAAGAACGAAGGGTTCGTAGGATTTGGAAGTGATCAAAAAGAGTTCATTGAGCGTGACACAATAGGTAATGGTTTTCCCTCTATTAAGAATGTTTTACTTGTAAAAGGACTAATGCATAAGCTATCGAGCATAAGTCAATTAAGCGACAATGGTTATGATGTCATCTTCAACCAAAAGTCATGTAAGGCATTGATTCCTCCACAGTTTGAGTCCTAAGATTATATATTCTATAACCTTTTGACGTTGTGGAGTATCCTAGAAAAATTCCTTTATCAGATTTTGGATCAAACTTTCCCAAATTTTCTTTATTATTAAGAATGTAGCAATAACACCCAAAAATATGAAAATAGGAAATATTTGGTTTTCTCCCTTTCCATAGCTCGTATTGAGTTTTGTTTAAAATTTTTCTAATGGATGCACGATTAGAAACATAACAAGCAGTGTTAATGGCTTCGGCCCAAAAATATTTTTCAATATTGGCTTCATTTAAAATGGTTCTAGCCATTTCTTGTAAAGTTCTATTTTTCCTTTCAACAACCCCATTTTGTTGGGGAGTTCTTGGACAAGAAAAGTTGTGAGAAATACCAAACGAGAAAAATCATCAACAATGACAAAGCCATATCTTTTACCACTAAGACTTGGAGTTTTGATGGGACCAAAAAGGTCAATATGAATAAGTTCCAGAGGATGTTTTGTTGAAACAATATTTTTTGAGTGAAAGCTACTTTTAACTTGTTTTCCTTTAACACAAGCTTCACAAACTATGTCTTTCTCAAAATTAATTTTTGGAAGACCTTTAACTAATTCTAACTTTGATAAATTAGAAATAGTTTTTAAGCTTGTGTGACCAACTCTTTTGTGCCAAATCCATTTATCTTTATCCATTGATACAAAACAAGATTCAGTGGGTAAATCATCCAGATAAAGTTCATATAAATTCTTTTTTCTAAAACCAGAGAAGAAAACTCTACCCGAGGATGAATGTTTAACCTCACAAAGAGTAGGCTTAAAAATAATTTCAAAACCGCTATCACATAATTGACTAATACTTAGCAAGTTATGTTTTAGACCATCCACATACTGAACATTTTCAATTTTAGCAGAATTATTTTTACCAATAATACCTGTACCTTTTATTTGAGCTTTATCATTGTTACCAAATGTGACTGATCCTCCATCCTTTATCTCCAAGGAAATAAAGCAATGCTTATATCCTGTCATATTCCTTGAGCAACCACTGTCCAAGTACCAAGGCTTTCTTTTGTTGATCAGAGGATGAACCTGTGTTAGGTTTTAAAAGTAACTTAGGTACCCATATAGCATTGGGCCCTTGTTGGTTAGTTTTTCCTCTTGTGAGGATTTTTCTTTTGTGATAACAAATGGAATCATGGTGCCCATGTTTACCACAAAATGAACAACCTTTTTTATATTTTCAGATATCTTCTTAGCGTGACAGATTTTGAAAGTGTGCCCAAGTTTTTTGCAAAAAGTACATTTTGGCCTATCCTTGCAAAAAGTACATTTTGCAAAAAATTTTCATATAATTTTTGTTTTTGAGAACTTCTAAAGCCAATGCCAGCTTTGTCAAATATTCCAGATTGAGATCCCATTATCTTTTGAAAAGTTTCAGTAGATTTAACAAAGTTGGTAATGTCATTTTTTAGTTCTTCAACCTCTACTTTTAAAATCTCCTTTTCTGTGTCCTCTTCTGGAGGATGAATTCTGACATTCTTTTTATTTAAAAGTGCTTGCTGCTCAGATAATTTCTCATGAGATAACTGTAAATCTAGAATGATTTTTTCATATTTCTCATTCTTGGCTTGAAGTTCCTCATTGAGTTTCTTTATTTCATAAAGTTGATTTTTGAGAAAACCACATTTATGAGATAAAGTATTTGAGTCATTTAAAAGATTGTCAAATTCAATTTCTAATTGTTCACAAGAAGGACATAGTTCTGAAATACTTACTTTTTCAGTTTCTGATCTTGCCATAAGACATAAGTTGGCTTCTTCATCCTTTTCTTGCTCAGAGGATGACTCATCACTGTCATCCCAAGTAATCATCATGGATTTGTTTTTGTATGGAAATCTTCTTGAGTTCCTTTTGTTGAGAGGACACTCGGTTTTGTAGTGTCCCATCTTGTTGCATCCAAAACAAGTTATCTGACTTTTGTCAGTTTTTTCTTTTTGAGGAGATCTTCTATCTTGTCCTCTTCGATTTATCATCATCTGGATTCTTCTAGAAATTAGAGCCAGTTCATCCTCCTCTTCCTCAGATAGAGGATACTCCGAGCTTTCCTTTTTCATGACCTCTTCCGTCTTTTTGAAGGATGAACTTTCTGCTTGGCTTGTTTTTAGCGCAATCATTTTTCCTTTTCTGCTAGGTTTGTCAGCCAACAACAATGGTTCATGAGCTCTTAGAGTACCAACTAGATCTTCCAACTTCATGTTGGTCAAGTCTCTTGCTTCTGTAATGGCAGTCACCATTGGCCTCCATTCTTTTGGTAAACTCCTTAGGATTTTTCTTATCCTTTCTTGAACGGAGTATACCTTTCCAAGAGATCTCAAGTTGTTTAATATGATTGTTAACCTTGAGAACATTTCATCAATAGTTTCCTCTTCCTTCATTTCGAATAGTTCCAAATCTCTTACTCCCATGTCAATTCTTGCTTCTTTCACGTGACTTGTTCCTTCATGATGGATCTTTAGAGTGTCCCAGAGCTCCTTAGCGCTTTTGCACTCTATCATACTCTTCCCTGCACAAGACGCACATTAGAAATAAATGAGCTTTAGAGTTTAGGAGTACCTTTCCATTTTCATCAGTCGTCCATTGTGCTTGAGGTTTCACATCAGAGGTTGCATCTGCGTTGTTGGTTCTGACGACATGATCTCCATTTTCCACCACATACCACATATTGTTGTCTTGTGATATGAGAAATAGTGTCATCTTACCTTTCCAGTGGTAGTAATCTGTACCATCAAAGTAGGGAGGTCGGCTGGATGATCCTCCTTCAGGAATATACTTAGATTTAGACATTTTTTGATCTTTTTCTCTTACACTGTTAGGTGTATTCTTCTAGAGGACATTGCTCTGATGCCAATTGATGTAGCTAAATATCACTAGAAGGGGGGTTGAATAGGGATTTTGCTGTTTAAAATAATTTTCAAGTGTTTTAAAAACTATCCTCTTGCAGAGGATGGCAAGCCCGAGGATGGGTTTTTCAAAACCTTCAGATTTGAACTAAGCTAAAGAGTGAAAGAGAAATATAAGATTGACACACACTGTTTTTATACTGGTTCACCCAAAGATGGCTACTTCCAGTCCTCACACCCTTGTGAGATTTCACTAATGTTCAAACAGATCAACCTCTGACCGAGGATGATTACAACTTGTGTATTCGTAAGCTTCACCAAGCTTACAATCAGATTTCAAAAGTTTCCAAGTGTATCTTATGTGGAAATTACAGTGTGATAAGAGAGTGATTGATTCTAAATACTTTCTCAAAAGATTAACAAAGATCTAATGTAGGATTTGTAGAAAGTATGAAGATATAATGGATGTTGCTTCTTGAAAGCTTTAAGATCTTTGATCTTTTTAATGCAATGTGTTGTGTGTCTTGATGAAGATCAGCTTGCTGCAATTTATAGAGGTCTTGTGATGTTCATTTCATATGCCAAGCCTTTTATGACCGTTGGAAAATCCCTTTGAGAAATGCCAAGGTTTTTCTTCATAATTACGAAAATGCCATCCAGCTCATTGGATATATGCATTCCATGTTCAAGTACGAGGTAGCTGTTTTCTGGGCACTTGGGGAAACGTGCTGTCCTTTTCTCTTTCCTTTCTTTAATGTTTGAATATTGTGTGGAGTCATTTTCATTCTCCTTTCTTCAATGCCTTGAAAAAGCTTCACATGTGAGCTTTTTCTCTTTCCTCCATTTAATGCCTTGTAAGAACATGTGATGTCCTTTTCATTCCTTTCTTCAAGACTTTGTGAAGGCTTCACGTGAAGTCTTTTTCTTCTTTCCTTGCCTTAAGACATGTGATCAATTTATTTAGGACTTGTTTGTTGTTGCCTTTTTGAAGATTGACTTTATAATCCTTTTAAATCACATAATAGTACATGTAGCCTTTTGCCTATGACATGATGAGTTGCTTTCATAAAGTCTTGGGATGCTTTTCAAGATGTTGACTATAGGCACATGCTAATATAATCATTCCTCGTACCTTTCTTTTGCATTCTTGCTACTTTTCTTCAAAGGCCTTTCTTTAATCATTTTTTAATAGTATTTTGCCTTTATGGAATGAATCAAACAATTCATTCTTTAATACTATTCTGCCTTTGTTTAATGAATTCAAATCAGCGAGGATGCAGAACTGTAGTTTCACCAGCTCGTGAGGCCATCCTCGATATTTTCCATACTTAGCATTTAACTCAGAATTTTCTTCTTTTTCCTTAATGAATGATAACCTGTTTTCTTATATGAATACACTCAAAAGCACAGATTAGTCATTAAACTCAATCATAATCTTTTAATTAATTTTGTTATCATTAAAACCAATTTAGAGAGATTTTGTCTCAACAGTTAGTTCCTCAAAAGTCCGGCGTTGTCAGGCTGTTTGGGAAGACTAGCTTGGAGGGTCAGGTGCTTTGTAATTCAATGTATTTGAATTAGCCTATTAAAGCCTTCTGAATTTGGGGCCTGGTATAGCCAAGTTAATGGTGAACCAGGACAAATATGTGTGTCAAATTATTTATGCTTTCATTGCTTACTGCCTCCGATTGCTCATACTCCAAGTATGTCACAAAAACCAAACTAGTTTTCTATTTATTTATAAATTATCAAAAAGTTTTCAACTTTGGCAAACATAATTCAACCCCCTTCTCGTGTTTGCACCTTCAATTGGCATTAGAGATCAATCTCAAGACTGAGCACTTTACAATTTTTGAGAAAAAATCCAATGGTTCAATATGTTTGGATCAGTGAAGAATCTACTAGAGGAAACATCAATAGACCACATCTGTTTGATGGAGAACGTTTTGAGTATTGGAAAGATGGGGTGAGAAGTTTCTATATTTTACAAGAGCTTGAACTTTGGAACTTGGCGGAAGATGGTTATATTGCTCCGGAGAATATTGATGGTATTGAAAATCTAAGAAAATATATGAATGCTGATTTGAAAAATATGTACAAGATGCATCATAAGTCCAGAACATTCATGATAAATGCAATCCCCTTCAAGGAGTTTGACAAGTTTGCTAACAAGGAGACAATAAAATGTATTTATGATAGTTTGATTCTGACATATGAAGGAAGCAAGCAAGTTCAAGAAGCAAAGGCCAACCTCCTAGTAAAAAAGTATGAGTTGTTCAAGATGGAAGAAGATAAAGACATTGAAACAATGTTTTCAATATTACAGATCTTGGTCTTAGGACTAAGGTACATGAGAAGAGTTATACTAATGTTGATGATGTGAAGAAAATTCTTAGGAGTTTGACAAGCAAGTGCACACCAAAGATCACTGCAATTCAAGAAGCAAAGGATCTGAATACTCTTAAGCCTAAGGAATTAACCAGCTCTTTCATATCACGTAAAATTGAGCTTGACGAAGAACAAGACTCTAGCCTTTAAATCCAAGCAGAAGAAGGTTCAAAAGGCAACATCAAAATCAGATGATAATGATTCAGATGATCAGAATCGGAACTCAGATGAAGAGGAGATTGCCTTCATATCCAAAAGAATTTAGAGGATGTGGCACAACAAAAGGAAATATTTCCCTCGAAAAGATTCCAAGAAATCCAAAAGAGGAAGGAATGAAAATTTCGACAAGAAAAACATTATCTGCTATCAATGCAATGAACTCGGGCATATCAAGTCAGACTGTCCAAATCTGGAGAAAGAGATACACCATAGGAAAGATTCCAGACCCAAGAAGAAGAGTCTGATGGATACATGGGATGATTCTGATGAACCATCTGACAATGAACAAGCAGATTTGGCTCTAACGGCTAATACCAACCTCGCATCTGGATCCAACACAAATTCTAACTCTTGAAGTGAATCAACAGATGAAGAAATTGAGGTATTTTATGACTTTACTCAATATGTTTAATTACTACTATGAATGATTTTTTAAATAAGAATAACAAATTGTCTTTAAAACTGAAAACACTTAGAAAATAAAATGCAAACCTAACTGCAAAAGTTAATGTGTTAAAAAATTAAAGTGTGTAATTTAAAACAACAAATACAACTCTGAAAATTGATACTACTAAACTTAAAACAGAAAATGCAGCTCTAAAAATTGATATTGTTTAACTTAAGGCTGAAAATCTAATTGTGAAAAATAATCATAGTTCAACATCAATTGAAAATACTATATGTAACTTTGATAAGCATGAAGTAATATTTCCAGATTTTCTTGCTAATGGTATGGAAAGTGTAGGAAATTATGGCCTCTATTTGTTAAAAAATATATGAGAAATGCATTTACTAATCTTACAAGATTATTAATCAGATTAACAATGATCGGTTGCAGAATTTATTCAGGAACAAAGATTCACAATTGCATGAATTATCAATATAAGAGTACAGATACAATGCTTATTCAGAATATTAATCAATACAGAAATTCACCAATTCAAACATTCAAGAATAAGCATTCAAGCAATATCAAAATAAAGAGAAAGGACAAGAAAATCATGCACCAGGATTTATACTGGTTCGGCTATCAGTGTGATAGCCTACATCCAGTCCTGAAATCTAAACCAGATTTCAGCCTTTCCAATAGAATCGACTTGAGTACGTTTTACAGATTGTCCAACTCACACATGGCCTATCTATCCAACTCACTCGCTTCTATTACAATGCCACCTTATCCCTAGGATTACTCGCCAAACCCTCACGAGATCAAGATGAGACTTCTTCTTGATGAACACACGCACCAACAAAGATAGTCACCAGTTTACACTACTGGATTTCCAGAACTTTCTTTACAGACTGTTTTTACAGAAATGATAAAAGCGGACAAATGTTGATGACTTAATCACAATATGAATTTCACACAAAAGGATTTGCCAAATGAGTATTTTGTGTGTGGTAACAATTATTTCTTTCAAAGTGTTTTTCCTGGTTTCTCTATTGTGAAAACGTGTAATGAATAATTGTTTCAAGTGTAGTGTATTGGTTGTTTTAAAATGTGTAACTGTTATTAGAGGAATGTGATTGAATCAGCTTATATATATTCAGAAAAACATCAAGACAATCAATTTCTCAATCGATTTTATAAAAGATTAAAACCAGCTTAATCGATTGCCCAATCGATTATTGTGTTTCTTGTTTTTCTTGAATCT
Source organism: Cicer arietinum (assembly GCF_000331145.2). NCBI lineage: Eukaryota > Viridiplantae > Streptophyta > Magnoliopsida > Fabales > Fabaceae > Cicer > Cicer arietinum. The sequence continues at coordinate 43,951,315 of NC_021164.2, forward strand.
TGAAAATATAAGCATGAATCGATTTGCCAATCGATTCTTTTAATACATAAATCAGAAACTGATACTATGATTATATCAGAATCGATTGAGTAATCGATTATAGGTGTTTTGTTCAAACAACGAGATCAAAACAATCGATTGCTCAGTCGACGTATATTCATAGTCATAATCGATTTGGCAATGAGCTGAATTCTTCCTGTAACTCAAACATTTAGTTCAATCGCTTTGTAAATCGATTTGGCTGATCACAGTGACTCATGCATTTTAATGCAATCGATTTACCAATCGACTTGGCTGGTCACAATGACTCCAATGTTTTAATCCAATCGATTTGCCAATCGATTTGGCTTGTTACAGTAGCTCAGCTATTTTGGTTGAAATCGATGTGCCAATCGATTATGCACCATATTTCTGATAAGTGATTAACTTCAATCGATTACCTAATCGATTGCCACAAAACTTGCAGTTTAAGAAACTTAATTCAATTGATTGTCCAATCGATTTGGTTGATAATCGATTTGCCAATCGATTCTTTTAATACATAAATCAGAAACTGATACTATGATTATATCAGAATCGATTGAGTAATCGATTATAGGTGTTTTGTTCAAACAACGAGATCAAAACAATCGATTGCTCAGTCGACGTATATTCATAGTCATAATCGATTTGGCAATGAGCTGAATTCTTCCTGTAACTCAAACATTTAGTTCAATCGATTTGTAAATCGATTTGGCTGATCACAGTGACTCAGACATTTTAATGCAATCGATTTGCCAATCAAATTGACTGGTCACAGTGACTCCACTGTTCTAATCCAATCGATTTGCCAATCGATTTGGCTTGTTACAATAGCTCAGCTATTTTGGTTGAAATCGATGTGCCAATCGATTATGCACCATATTTCTGATAAGTGATTAACTTCAATCGATTACCTAATCGATTGCCACAAAACTTGCAGTTTAAGAAACTTAATTCAATTGATTGTCCAATCGATTTGGTTGATTCCTGATGAAAAACTTTTTCACAATCGATTTCCCAATCGATTGATTCAGTAAGTGGTTGGTTCTGTGAATCACAAAATCGATTACTCAATTAATGTTCCAATCGATTGTCCAATTGATTGGATTAAACCCAGAACTCAGGTTTCACTCAAACCCTTTAAGTAATCGATTTACCAATCGATTTACTTAGTAAAAACTTTTGTTCTGAGTCAGAAAATCGATTGCCCAATTGATTCATCAATTGACTTATCAGTTGATTGATTTACTTTCTTTGGAAAATACTTAAGTATGAAACATAGTGATTAGTCTACTAAAATAACTACTATAACTACTAATCACACTATACATATTTGCATCTCTCTCAAGCACATCCTCCAATTTTGGTTGATTCCTTGAGTTCCAAGCTTTTGTTCCAAGTGTATAGTGTTTGCTTGTTTTTCCTGAAATGCTACTCAGTTCAACCTGTTAGATTTATCAAATGATAAATGTACATTGTATGTTTGTTACTTATGTCAAAATCATGATCAAGAGGACTTATGTCTAACAGAAAGAAGAAAATATGCTTCTATGATTTATGGAGTTAGTAGAAATGGTAAAAGAGGTATATGATTTGAAGAAATTGCAACTAAACCTGAACCTATTCCCTCTAATATCTTGTGTATTGTTTGCTCTAAGAAAGGTCACTCAAAATTATCTCGTCCCATGTTAAATACAAGGAAAGACAAGAAACCTTTCAAGACTAACATACCAGGACCCAACCAAATTTGGGTACCTAAGAACAAAATTGTCTATATTGTAGATGTTCTCAACAATCAAGTTAAAACACCAATCATGGTACTTAGACAGTGGATGCCAGTAACACCCCGATTTTTAACAACGCGAGTGTATTTTTTTTTTTCAAAACAAATTCATAAAAACAAAGAAATAAAGGAGAAAATACTTTTGGATAAATATTTAAGTCGTAACACAACGACAAAAATCAACAACATTTACAAGCAGCGGAAATAGTTTAAAATAAAAATTCAAAGTATTTAAAACAGCAAAATGCACCGGGGCTATGAGACCTATTAGACATAGCTCATACCCCTGGGGTATTCTTGGCAGACACCTGTACAATAGCCCTGCCCAAGAATCTTAACTTCCCCACGTCACATCAAAAAGTGGTACATGGAACCCATCAAAATAAAATGTCAAGTTGACAATATTGGTATAGGTACAGTGTTCCAAATTAAAATAAACACAACCCAAAAAGAAAGACATCTAGTCCCTATACGTCAACCTAATCTGATCATTCTACAAAAAACTATACATCCCAGATGATCTTCACACGCCCCGCAAGATCGTCCTTACACAGCTCCAGTCAGGTGTGTCCAACTACCTTCCCATCTACAAGGTACTAACTGATAGGATGGTCCTGGTTCTCATCTGAGGGCAAAGCCCATATTTCCACAATAGTTGTAAAGGGTCACCAACCGAAATTAACAATTAACACATAACATTTAAGTTTTTAAATGCACAAAATAACCTTTCAACTTAGCATGCACCTTAAAAGGGTTTCCATATGCCAAACATGCATAAACAAGGTTGAAAAAAAATGAAGTTTTAAACAAAACTGCACTTTTATATTCGAATACAACATCTCTGTATTCGAATACAAGGCTGTTTCAGCAGTTAGCAGCAAAAACAACAGGTTTGTATTCGAATACAATCTTCTGTATTCGACTACACAGTAGGTCAGTAGCAAAACAACATATTTGTATTCGAATACAACAGTCTGTATTCAACTACACAGTAAGTCAGTGGCATAAACAATATGTCTGTATTCGAATACAACTTTCTGTATTCGAATACACATCACACAGGAGCAGGAAAACAACAAAATTCAGCAAAATTCAGCTTTTTAAAGGGTTTCGAAATCAATCAACACTTACACACAAATCCAAACAATCACACTTAGCAATTGTAGCACAATAACCATGACGACTTGAGTTTCGAAATGGTTTTGCAATCAGTCACACTTTCACACAAATCCAAAACATTCACACTTGGAAATTATAACATAATCACTATGACAACTTGAGTTCAAACACTCAATCATAATCTTGAATCAAACACGACTCGCGTGCCAAGCACCCTAATGCAATGCGTATATGCCAAAATACATGGACTCGGAATTCCAAACCAAAACCATCCTCGAACGACCGTAAATCATAATTGTACCGCCTATCACAGGCCGAATGACTAAATTACCGAGGTGCTACCTATCACGAGTCAGCATAATTTACTAAACACATGCAGTCTATCGTTGACCTTACCCGACCCGACAATCCCCGCAAGGATAAGATGAACCAGCAAATCAAATGGAATCATCTTGTGGCCCATCCGGTCACCACTATCATCATGGCCCATCCGGTCGCCATGTACTATGAAATGCATGAGCATACTCTAACTCTATTCACGACAATCATTAAGTAAACATAGATATTAAAAGATTCCCCATTTTTAATACTCGTTTAACTCTAACAATTTTGACGACAATCATTAAGTAAATGCAGATATTAAAAGATTCCTCATTTTTAATACTCATTTAACTCTAACAATTTTGACAACAATCATTAAGTAAATGCAGATATTAAGAGATTCCCCATTCTTAATACTCATTTAACTATAACGATTTTCACTACAAACATTAAGTAAACAGAGATATTAAAAGATTCCCCATTTTTAATACTCGTTTAACTCTAATGATTTTCAAATTCCACACAGAACATACTCAGACATATTCTCAAATTCAATCCACAATTCACACCAAATCACATCAATTCATTTTTCCGCAAAATCCACACAAACACATCTCAAAATTTATACATATTAATTATGAACACGTCAAACACGACAACCACAAAGTTATCACAACCCACCACTCAAACACATCAAATTTCATTTCCTCAAAACCACACATAAATGAGTTAAATTCATTTTCCACGAAACACTCATCAATATTACCAAAACCCAACTCTAAAATTTTACCCATAATAGCATTAACTTCATTTTCCCCAAATCAACAATTAAGTCCTTAAATGCAAACTAAAAGTTTGGAAGGAGCCCTTACCTTAACGATAGCTCTAACAGGCGACTACGACACCATAATTAATTCTGGTAAAATCTCCGCTCGCAACGTCGCTTCCAAAGTTAGTTCACTAGCACCGTAGCGTGGATGTTAGCAACTTTCCCTTCTATCTCTTCTCGAAACGAAGCTTAGATCTAGAAGAAAAGTGGGGGTTTGTGTTTGACGGTTTGAAAACCCCTAACACCGATTTTCTTCGTTTTCGAATCAAAGAGGAAGAATGAAGCTGAGAAATCCTTGTCTTCTCACCCACCAAGCATTGGGTTCCTTTTCTTGAAGCAAAAGAAGCAAAAGAAACGAATGAAGAAGAATGGAGAAGGAAGAGGGGGGAAACGCGAGTAACAAATCTTTTTTTGGTTTCCTTCAATTTTCCTTTCATCCTTTTTCCTTCCTTTCTATTTTTCTTCTTTTCCTTTTTCCTTTCTTTTTCCCTCCAAACACACACACACACACACACACACACACACACATATATATATAACTTAACAAATATCTAAAAATATCTAGATATTTATCAAAATTACCATTTCACCCATAACCTCTCAAACCATTTGATAAAAATATCAACTCTCGTCGCAACTCAATTGACAGATAAAAGTTTTTGCAACTAGGGATATTTTTAACAAAATTGTCCGGTATTAAATTATTCGTAACGTAAAAATCGAAAACAGAGAATTTTGAGAACTATTCGAAATTCAGAAGGACTGCTCTCCAACAAATAATTTTAATCCAATTTCCAAAAATATATTTTTGGCATTTAACTCACTAAATACCAAAAACTAGGCTAGAAGCCTAAGAAATTCAACACAAAATACCCTTAAATAGTATAATTTGGGATTTAAAAATTAAGGGTC
>NC_021164.2:43956477-43961847 GCF_000331145.2 Cicer arietinum
CCCCCTAAAATTAGTTTCGTCCTCGAAACTTAAAGTATGAGTAACAATCCACACTAGGTTTGTACTCAAATTCAACATACCAGTCACAACTTGTTTCACCCGGCCTACTCGAAAAAAGTGTTGTCTACCCGTTTTCATAGGGTGCTTAATAACTCTACACACATCCATAGTCGGTATGACTCGTCCGTACCGTTCAACATGATTTTGTTTACTATCAACAAGAGATTAAGGATGATCAGTCCCTCAATTTGTCAATAAATAGCCAACAACCATGATGGTGGCTTAGACTATCTTAACCGAACTGTCATAGCGCTCCTTGCGACTTACACTTGAGGTTATCCTAATGCACAAACGATCAAACAATCTTCTCAAGGTCCACAGAGTTTCCTGTATTTCCCTATTACTTTAATCTTATCGACGAAGTACAATCGCCCATAGCTATGTCACATAGCCTCATATACGTCCACTTGGTACGAAACATCCATTTGGTACCAAGCCGAAACACTGTGTATGACACCAACACACTGAGCACAAAACAATCACTACCGCCGCGAACTCCTAAATTTCTCCATTGTCCACAAATCCTCGATTTTTCTTTAGTCGTACAACTACGTCAAACCGTAGTGTACACTTCAAAATGTTGATCTAATTATAACTTTAATAATTCCATCCCCACCTCTGCTTGGTGATCCAAGCTTCCTCAAATATTTTCGAAATCATGCCAAAGACTATACTACTTAGGACACACAAACTTCCTTTCAGTTTGGTACTTCATTTCAAGAGTCACATTTCCAACAAAATCCAACTTGAATTTAATTCACATATCAAGGTCTACATTTGTCTCATGCCTAACACCTCAAATTCACGCTTCACTAGACAATTTCTTACATACTCCGCAATTCTACACAAACTCAAAAATAATTTTACTACATCTACTGCCAGCATTCATTCTGATACTTCTCAATTTCGCCGCATCCTTTATTTGCAGCTTGATGATTATATTTCCATTACGACATGTCAAACACATTGTATTCACTCCATCACTTTTCCATTTATACAAACCTTAAATTTCTACCTCGAACCTTGATACATCTTCATTATTTTGAAATCATTACTTAGCTTACACTCGTATGTCTTTTTCTAGAAATTGCTCTCTTTTTTTACAACCACAATTGGTACACACTATTGTGCATTATATCTCAAAGTATCCTCTGCCCTAACTTGATTTTTTTCTTTTGTCTTTCCTCTTACTATTAAACTTTCCTTCCTTCGAATAAGCTCTTTATTTTGGTCCTTAAGAATTCCTTCAACGATTCAAACAAAATCTTAATTCCTCCTAATTTTCACACTTCATATGAAATATTCTACATCCAAAATATATCTCAAACCACTTTTCACCTCTACCGTCATTCACCCGTCCATGTGGTCAATATCTAGAGTCCTTTATTTGCTTAGCTCATCTGCCATCATACTTCGTATTTCCTCGTTATAGTGATTTCAATAAATCAAGCCTTATTAGTTCCCACCAAACTTTTTCCATTTCATGCTCAATTCTTCCCTATATAATAATAATGTCTGAATTATTGGTGGGATAATTCCTTTCATTAATCTTTAATTGTCATAAGCCACATCTCTATGTGCTGCTCCAACAAGTTTTCTTGCCACATTTTCCAAAATTTGGTTCATTCGTTGGATTCTTATTCCTTCTCAACCTTCACCGAGATACAAACTGAACGAATCCTAACAATCGAACGTCCTAAAGAATTATTTCTCAAATGTTCCCCATAAGCATTTCCTAAGAAATAATTGTCTATAACTTTATCCTCATAAATTTGCAGTAAAATATCTCAAAGACCTACATACCTTTCATTGTTCATCTAGTCACTGAAAAACTCGTTTTAAATCTCAACGCTTGATTTCCCAAGATCAACCACTAAACCATAAATCATTTGTTATGTTTCTTCTTTTTTCACTCTCGATCATTAAATAAAATTCTAAAATATGATCCTCGAAATCTCCAAATACTCTTTACATCGTCTAATTTCATCCATTTCATGTTAAGATACAATACAATGTCTTATTCATCATTGACTCTAATCGTCTTAGTAATCTCACTAATTAAAAACTCTTCTAACCATAACACAACATTATTAGTAAATCTTCAAACACTTCCATCCATAACATGAATTATTTATCCCTTGCCTACCTTAACTACATCAATTATACAAGTTTAAGGCGTCACTTGGTCCTCCATCCAACATTGTGGATTTTAAATCGTTGACTTATAGATCAACCATCTTAGGGTCCCAAATCAAATCTCGAATAATCTCTTCGACCTATCAAAATATTAACATTCTCCTAGTAATTTTCATTCTTTAATAGACATCTCAAAACTTACATCACTACAATCTCGAAGTATTCTCGTACTCGATACTTCAAATTCCACTTAATGGTAACATCGGGTTCAATACATCAAGGCTTAACTCCTTATGTTTTTTCGAACATCACTAAAATTCACACATACGCATCTATAGTTTCATCCAAAATCACTATCCATACTTACTATCTCCTAAACCACAAAGAGATTTGTCACTTATCAACAAAATATATATTCTCACTCCTATACTCGTCATGAGATTCATACTTAATAATCTGAGTTGCGAATCTAGTTTAACTCGAATGCTCGACTTTATCCCTCAATGTATTGACTATTACTCACACCGTATTTTCTCTAACCAAAGGAGTATTTACTCCTAATGTGCAACTCCCCTTAACTTCAATACAAGTCTCTTTCATTGACACATAAGCACCAAATGCTATTCCAAATGGAATCCCTGTCTTCTCAATAATTCCATGGTGTTCACACCTCTTTGGCAATTATCAAACTTCATCAAGTCTCATCCTGAAATCTACTAGGCGAACATCTAATACTCTTCTTAAAAAGCTCTCCACTTAGATCTTTACATGAAATCGCCTATTAGTCTAACTTTAATCCATTCATACGCATCATCTTCGAGTTACCACCAACAACATAGCCTCTATGTCCTTGGAACCACATGATAAATCCCATGCCGTCATGATTCGCTTCAACCTTGCCTGGCAATTCTTCTTTTCAAAGATCTTTCCCACTTCTTGAATCCCCTGATCAACATTTTTTTGAGTTCTCATCATCCTTGAACTTTGGAGGATGGTAATGACGAAAATCTTTTAATCCTCTTGACTAAGTAGCACAGATCTCTCTTTCCTCTTCTCTAGATCCCGTAGAGTCTTTGCAGCTGTCTATGCAACAATGGAAACATTCATGTTATTCGTAGCTTCAACCATTTGATCATCCCCATTGACGTTTTTTCTTGGAGGCATTGTTTCCTCGAATCCAACATCAAGAAGAAATCTTAACACCACTTCAAATAAATCCAAAACTAACTTCCGACTATACCAACACAATGAAACTACATCGAACCCAACAACTCAGACAACTTAACCCCACGTATGATCAGATAACGACTCCCAACCTACAGGTTGACCTACAATCTATAACCAAACCTTGGAACCATTTCCTAAATTCCATGTCGTCATGATTTGCTTCAACTCTGCCTGACAATCCGTCATCTCGAAGATCTTTTCCATTTTCTTGAATCCACTAATCAGCTCTTTTCCTGAGTTCTCATCACCCTTGAACTTTGGAGGATGGTAACAACGAAAATCTTTAATCCTCTTGACTCAATAGCACATAACTCTTTTTCCCTCTTCTCTAGATCCCGCAGAGTCTTTGCAGTTGTCTATGCAACAACAGAAACATCCATGTTATTCGTAGCTTCAACCATTTGATCATCCCCACTGACATTCATTCTTGCAGCGTCGTTCTTTCTTGGAGGCATTGTTTCCTCGAATCCAACATCAAGAAGAAATCTTAACACCACTTCAAATAAATCCAAAACTAACTTCCGACTATACCAACACAATGAAACTACATCGAACCCGACAACTCAGACAACTTAACCCAATGTATGATCAGATAACGATTCTCAACCTACAAGTTGACCTACAACCTATAACCAAAACTCCACATCCCCAAAGAAATCCAAACCAAAGCTCTGATACCACAATTGTAACACCACGATTTTTAATAGCGCGGGTGTATTTTTTTTTCAAAACAAATTCATAAAACAAAGAAATAAAGGAGAAAATACTTTGGGATAAATATTTAAGTCGTAACACAACGACAAAAGTCAACAACATTTACAAGAAGCGGAAATAGTTTGAAATAAAAATCCAAAATGCATCGAGGCTATGAGACTTATCAAACATAGCTCACACCCCTGGGGTATTCTTGGCAGACACCTGTACAATAGCCCTGCCCAAGAATCTTAACTACTCCACGTCACATCAAAAAGCGGTACATGGAACCCATCAAAATAAAATGTCAAGCTGACAATATTGGTATAGGTACAGTCTTCCAAAGTAAAATAAGCACAACCCAAAAAGAAAGACATCTAGTCCCTATACGTCAACCTAATCTGATCGTTCTACAAAAAACTATACATCACATATGATCTTCACGCGCCCCGCAAGATCTTCCTAACACAGCTCCAGTCAGGTGTGTCCAACTACCTTCCCATCTACAGGGTACTAACCGGTAGGATGGTCCTGGTTCTCATCTGAGGGCAAAGCCCATATTTCCACAATAGTTGTATAAGATCACCAACCGAAATTAACAATTAACACATAACATTTAAGTTTTAAATGCCCCAAAACAACCTTTCAACTTAGCATGCACCTTAAAAGGGTTTCCATATGCCAAACATGCATAAACAAGGTTGAAAAATGAAGTTTTTAACAAAACTGCACTGTTGTATTCGAATACAGCATCTCTGTATTCGAATACAAGGCTGTTTCAGCAGTCAGCAGCAAAAACAACATGTCTGTATTCGAATACCTGTATTCGACTACACACTAAGTCAGTAGTAAAACAAAATGTCTGTATTTGACTATACAGTAAGTCAGTGGCAAAAACAACATGTATGTATTCGAATACACATCAGACAGCAGCAGGAAAACAACAAAGTTCAGCAAAATTCAGCTTTTTAAAGGGTTTCGAAATCAATCAACACTTACACATAAATCCAAACAATCACACTTAGAAATTATAACACAATCACAATGACGACTTGAGTTTCGAAATGGTTTTGCAATCAGTCACACTTTCACACAAATCCAAAACATTCACACTTGGCAATTATAACACAACCACCATGACAACTTGAGTTCAAACACTCAACCATAATCTTGAATCAAACACGACTCGCGTGCCAAGCACCCTAATGCAATGCGTATATGCCAAAATGCATGGACTCGGAATTCCAAACCAAA
>NC_021164.2:43962147-43996492 GCF_000331145.2 Cicer arietinum
CACCATGACAACTTGAGTTCAAACACTCAACCATAATCTTGAATCAAACACGACTCGCGTGCCAAGCACCCTAATGCAATGCGTATATGCCAAAATGCATGGACTCGGAATTCCAAACCAAAACCTTCCTCGAACGGCCGTAAATCATAATTGTACCGCCTATCACATGCCGAAGGACTAAATTACCGAGGTGCTACCTATCACGGGTCAGCACGATTTACTAAACACGTACAGCCTATTGTTGACCTTACCCGACGCGACAATCCCCGCAAGGATAAGATGAACCAGCAAATCACATGGAATCATCTCGTGGCCCATCCGGTCACCACTATCATCATGGCCCATCCGGTCGCCATGTACTATGAAATGCATAAGCATACTCTGACTCTATCCACGACAGTCATTGAGTAAATGCAGATATTAAAAGATTCCCCATTTTTAATACTCGTTTAACTCTAATGATTTTCAAATTCCACACAGAACATACTCAGACATATTCTCAAATTCAATCCACAATTCACACCAAATCACATCAATTCATTTTTCCGCAAAATCCACACAAACACATCTCAAAATTTATACATATTAATTATGAACACGTCAAACACGACAACCACAAAGTTATCACAACCCACCACTCAAACACATCAAATTTCATTTCCTCAAAACCACACATAAATGAGTTAAATTCATTTTCCACGAAACACTCATCAATATTACCAAAACCCAACTCTAAAATTTTACCCATAATAGCATTAACTTCATTTTCCCCAAATCAACAATTAAGTCCTTAAATGCAAACTAAAAGTTTGGAAGGAGCCTTTACCTTAACGATAGCTCTAACAAGCGACTACGACACCGTAATTAATTCTGGTAAAATCTCCGCTCGCAACGTCGCTTCCAAAGTTAGTTCACTAGCACCGTAGCGTGGAGGTGAGAAACTTTCCCTTCTATCTCTTCTCGAAATGAAGCTTAGATCTAGAAGAAAAGTGGGGTTTTGTGTTTGACGGTTTGAAAACCCCTAACATTGTTTTTCTTCGTTTTCGAATCAAAGAGGAAGAATGAAGCTGAGAAATCCTTGTCTTCTCACCCAGCAAGCCTTGGGTTCCTTTTCTTGAAGCAAAAGAAGCAAAAGAAACGAATGAAGAAGAATGGAGAAGGAATAGGGAGAAAACATGAGTAACAGGGAGAGGAAAATCTTTTTTTGGTTTCCTTCAGTTTTCCTTTCTTCCTTTTTCCTTCCTTTCTATTTTCCTTCTTTTCCTTTTTCCTTTCTTTTTCCCTCCAAACACACACTCATATATAACTTAACAAATATCTAAAAATATCTAGATATTTATCAAAATTACCATTTCACCCAAAACCTCTCAAACCATTTGATAAAAATATCTACTCTCGTCGCAACTCAATTGACAGATAAAAGTTTTTGCAACTAGGAATATTTTTAACAAAATTGTCCGGTATTAAATTCTTCGTAACGTAAAAATCGAAAATAGAGAATTTTGACACCTATTCGAAATTCAGAAGAACTGCTCTCCAACAAATAATTTTAATCCAATTTCCAAAAATATATTTTTGGCATTTAACTCACTAGATAACAAAAACTGGGCTAGAAGCCTAGGAAATTCTACACAAAATACCCTTAAATAGTATAATTTGGGATTTAAAAATTAAGGGTCTTACAATGCCTGCGACATATGACGGGAGAAAAGTCCATGTTCCAAGAACTAACACTTATCAAAGGAGGCACAATGACTTTTGTAGGAAAGCTAAAAGGCTAGATCACCGGTCAAGGTACAATTGGTAACGGTACTTCCCCTTCTATTAAAGATGTCTTGTTTGTTAAAGTTCTTAAGCATAATTTATTAAATATTAGTTTGTTAAGTGATAATAATTATGATATAATATTCAATCAAAAAACATGCTAGGCAATTTGTTGGAAAGATGGATCTGTACTCTTTACAGGTTAGGCAAAACAATATTTATAAGATAAATTTGTTTAATCTAGAGAAATAAAAGGTTAAGTGTCTTATGTCAATTAATGAAGAGAGACTAATTTGGCACAAAAGATTAGATCACGCAAACCTTAGGTTAATTTTAAAATTTAATAAACTTCAAATAGTTAGAGGTCTACCTAAGCTTAGTTATAAAACTGAAGTTATGTGTGAAAATTGTCAAAAAGGAAAACAGACGAAGAACTCTTTTAATCCTAAGAACTCAGTCTCTACCTCAAAAGCCCTCTTACATATAGATCTCTTTGGGCTAGTGAAAACAACTTCTCTAAGTGGAAAGAAATATGGATTCTTTTATAGTAGATGATTACACTAGGTGGACATGGGCAAAATTATTAAGAAGTAAGGATGAATTCCACTTTGTTTGGCTTACTCTCATCAATTAAGCCTACTTCTATTGATGAAGCACTGTCAGATGATGGATGGAATCCGTCAATGCAATAAGAGTTAAACTAATTTCAGAGGAATGATGTTTGGGATCTAATACCTAGAACAAAGAAGAACATTATTGGAACCAAGTGGGTTTTCATAAACAAGCTAAATGAAAAAAGTGAAGTGGTAAGAAACAAGGCAAGACTTGTCGCACAAGGCTACAGTCAACAAGAGGGGATTGATTACACTTAGATATTTGCTCCTATGGTCAAGTTAGAAGCTATTCGCATCCTACTTTCTTTTGTTGCAAATAATAACATTACATTATTTCAAATGGATGTAAAAAGTGATTTTCTAAATGGTTATATAAGTGAAGAAGTCTAGGTTAAACAACCCCCAGATTTCGAAAGTTCTGATTTTCCAAATCATATTTTTAAACTTAGGAAATATCTATATGGTCTAAAATAAGCACATAACGCATGATATGATAGACTTAGTAACTTCTTTCTTAAAAATATATTTGAAAGATGACAAGTTTATAATACACTTTTTAGAAAATCAACAGGAGATGACATTCTTATTATTCAAATTTAAGTTGATGACATTATTTTTGGATCTAATAATGGCACTCTTTGCCAAAAAAATTCTAAATTGATGTTGCTTTAATTTCAAATGAGTATGATGGGAGAACTTAAGTTCTTCTTAGGGATACAAAATCAGCAAATTCAAAAAAGTATATACATTCATCAAACTAAATATACAAAAGAGCTTTTTATGAAGTTTAAGATGAGTGATTGCGAACCTATGGCTACACCAATGCAACTTACATGTTTACTTGAAAAAAAATGATTCAGGCAAAAAAGTTGACCAAGAAACCTATAGTGGAATGATAGGATCCCTACTTTACCTTACAGCTTCAAGACGCGACATCATGTTTAGTGTAACATCCTGCTTTTTCCAGACATTAACTGACGAAATTTTAAACGTAAAGATAGAAATTCGTTTTTTTATATATATATTTGTCTTAAATACTCATTTATTTTAAAACCAACTAATAAATTTTTCAATTGTATTTTCAAAAATAATAAGTCATAGTATTCACAATTACAAAAGTAAATTTAATATGTAATACAAAAGAAACTCTTAAAGCCAAAACTCTTGGTGTTTTACTATCCAAAAATAAGTCCTAGTTGGTCATAACTTTGTACGCTTGTGGAAAACTCACCCAACAAGTCTAACACCAGTACAAAAGTATCTCGGAACCTCCAACTGCATGCTATTGTGTTTCCTCGAATTTCTCCTACTCGGTTGACCGTGACATTATTAGCTCAAGTAACACTATATGTGACATCCTGTCAAATGTAAGGGTAATCTCCAAATAACAAATACAAAGAAAATAAACATGCATATATAGTTGTTATAACAAAAATATAAATAAATCATATACTTCATTTAACAATTAAAATCACAAAGCACCAAAGAAACAAATCAATAAAAATGAACAAATCCTATTTGTTAGACTATATGTCAATGCATGATTCCGTAATATCACCATCCTATAGAACAAAGAGTCCCACCATTGGACAAATGCTCTTCAGAGGAACTGTTGAGTACCCCCCGTTGAGTATTATTTTGAATCGCGTTGCCTTTTCAAGGAACTGTTGTCACATAGTCGTGACTAGGTCTATGCCACCAATGCATGAATGTATTTCATTACTTTACTTAGTAACAAATAGATCACTCAACCAGAGTGTCCAAAACCATTCAACCTTATCATAAACCAGTCGGGTTTAGACACAAAGTCATCAACATAAATAACCACAACATGTCACGCACAACCGTTATAACAATGTATCATATAATTTTATTTTCCACAATTTGAACATGTTAAACACAACCATTATAACAATGTATCATACAACATTTATTTTGAAGATAACACACAAACATAATCAATACACAACATCACAATACATTTATACCACATATAAGTCATGTAGAAAAAGGAATTGAGTGATGCCCTTACCGTTATCAAAGTTGTTTCTAGAATTATGCGTCACAAACTCTTGTTCAACTCGTTTCACACATTCAGATAAGTAATAATTACTTAGTATTTAATTGTGTTTCAACTACTAACTCCTACTCAAATAAAGTTTGAGTTTAGTTTATGATTTAGACAAATTCTTTTTAAACAATCACATTATTATTATTATTATTATTATTATTATTATTATTATTATTATTATTATTATCAATACACAACATCACAATACATTTATACCACATATAAGTCATGTAGAAAAAGGAATTGAGTGATGCCCTTACCGTTATCAAAGTTGTTTCTAGAATTATGCGTCACAAACTCTTGTTCAACTCGTTTCACACATTCAGATAAGTAATAATTACTTAGTATTTAATTGTGTTTCAACTACTAACTCCTACTCAAATAAAGTTTGAGTTTAGTTTATGATTTAGACAAATTCTTTTTAAACAATCACATTATTATTATTATTATTATTATTATTATTATTATTATTATTTATAAATCAAGACAACCTCCACACAACTGTATCATAAAAATTCACAACTTTAATCTTCTAAAAAAAGCTATAACAACAACTTTCAAAATGTTTATAGAAAATGATTATAATTAACATTAATAAAGTTTCTAAAAAATTTCTTTAACACTCAAACTATCACAACATAAAATTTTAACCAAATAAAAATTGAGTTTGTAGCTAATAACTACTTCTAGTGATTAAAACACAATCTAGTCTTTATAACGACTTTTACCGAATGAAAATTTATTTTTGACATAGATAAACATTTTATCTAATCAAAATAGGTTTTTATATCAATATCATAAGAAAATCAAGATCACTTATAAGAAAATAAGATACATATCATAATTTTACTTTTAAAACTAAAAAGGATTGTCCTACACAATAATAATAATAATAATAATAATAATAATAATAATAATAATAATAATATTAATAATAATAATAATAATAATAATAATAATAATAATAATAATAATAATAATAATAATAATAATAATATCAAACACCATTTACAAAAATCAGTTTTTTTTTTTACTAGTAACAACAATAACAACCATACCATAAATATTGAATTTTTTTTTCCAGAAAATCAAGAAGGGATTTTGTTCAACCTAAGCCCATTAAGAACCTATATATTTAATAATAATAATAATAATAATAATAATAATAATATTAATAATAATAATAATATTAATAATAATAGTAATAATAATAATAATAATAATAATAATATTAATAATAATAATAATAATAATAATAATAATAATAATAATAATAATAATAATATCAAACACCATTTACAAAAATCAGTTTTTTTTTTTACTAGTAACAACAATAACAACCATACCATAAATATTGAATTTTTTTTTCCAGAAAATCAAGAAGGGATTTTGTTCAACCTAAGCCCATTAAGAACCTATATATTCACTCCCCAAATTATTGTAATTTTATTTTTAACGTCTTCTTTCTTTTCTATTATTTTTGTTATTAAAGCATATTTTTTAAAATATTTAGAAAAATATTCAGTCAAATTAAATATATAATGTCATATACATATATACTTTTCAAAAATAATAATTAAATAAAAAAATATAATAATAATAACAACCACATTAGAAATTATAAAAAAAATAAAAAATATATTTCACATGTTACTAATAATATAGAAGAATGAGGGACTTACACTCTATCCACTTAAAAGTTTCGTCCTCGAAACTAAAACTTATGGAGAAAAATGTGGGTATTACATATAGTGTATGTGTATGTGTAAGATTTTAGCTGACCCTAGGGAATCACATTTAATTGTTGTTAAGAGAATTCTTAGACACCTCAAAGGCACTACCAACCTTACCTTGTTCTACAAGAAATCTCCTAAGTACAAACTTAGTGGATACTGTGATTCTGATTATGCTGGAGATAAACTTGAGAGAAAAGGCACTAGTGGCAACTGCACATTTTTATGTCACAACTTAAAATCTTGGTCAAGTAAGAGACAAAACACTATTGCAATGTCAGCAGTAGAGGCTGAGTACATTTCAACAGTTGGCTACAGTTCTTAACTACTTTGGGTGAAGTATCAACTTGAAGACTACAAAATCCTAGAATTCAACATTCCCATATATTGAGATAACACTTATGTCATTTGTCTAACCAAAATTCCTATCTTACATTCTAGAGCTAAACACATAAAGATAAAACACCACCTCATTAGGGACTTTATTCAAAGTGGGGTACTAAACATTCAAATTGAAGACACTGGACAACAATGGACTGACATGTTCACCAAACCATTACCGGAAGATAGGTTTGATTTCAACAATTACCTTCATATTTGACTGATATTGTGATAACATCAAAGTAGTTTAGTTTTACATTAGTTTTTATATTTTCTTGTAATATTTTATATTTATGTTATTAAAAATACGACAACAATAAAAAGTCTAACTTTCAAGTCTTTTTGTCTAACGACAAAAGGGGGAGAAATATATTTCATAAAATGGGGAGTAAAAGAAACTTAGACTTAGGGGGAGTCAAAGAAATACAAAGAAAAGTTGTTATAAAAAAAATATAAGTTTTGTCATCATAAAAAACGGGGACATTGTTGGAGCCAAATTAATTTTATTCTTAGAGCTTTTATGATAACAAAAGTATTTTATGAGAATAATATATTTGACTTTAAAGATTATAAAAAAAGATATACAATATGAAAAAAATACGAACAAAATCAATATGAAGAATTTACAATTTCAATCTAAACAAAAAAGGAACATGATCAATTTGAAGAATTTACAATTGCAATGTGAACAAAATACAATTCAGAATTAAACAAGGACTAAATTGAAACCCAAATTTTAACTATAAATAGTTACTCAAGGCTAAAGAAGAAAATTATCAAAAAGCATAAAAGAGTAGTCTTAGAGTTCCGAGAGCGAAACACTTGTTCAAGTTAGAAATATTTTCTAAGTGTTCTTTTCTTAGAATGCCAGAATTATCATCATTATTATTATTATTATTATTATTATTATTATTATTATTATTATTATTATTATCTTTTTAGGAGCAACTACTCAAGTTCCAATCTTTTGTATCCAACCCCATAGTGGTTTAGTACCTTCTTCAATTTGGGGTTGTCAAGTTGTTAGGAGAAGACTTGGCTTGTAGGGTCAACGTGGTTAGTTCCTCAAAAGTCTGGAACTGTCAGACTGTTTGGGAAGACTGACTTGGAGGTTCACGTGCTTTGTAATTCAAAGTATTTGAATTAGTGCATTAAAGCCTTATGAAAAGGGGACTGGATGTAGCCAAGTCAATGGTGAACCATGATAAATATGTGTGTCAAATTATTTATGCTTTCATTTGCTTATTGCCTCTAAATTCGATTGCTTTTACTCCAAGTAAGTCACCAAAACCGAATTAGTTTTATTTATTTATTCATAAATTATCAAAAAGTTATCAACTTTGGCAAACACAATTCAACCTCCCTCCTTCTCGTGTATGCACCTTCAAGGGGCATCATACTCATACTATCCCCAAGATCGCACAAGGCCATCCCAAAAGTTCTATCTGCAATAGCACAAGGAATAAAGAAGCTTCCAGGATCCTTGAGCTTAGGTGGCAGTTTCCTCTATAGAATAGCACAACGCTCTTCAGTAAGCATCACTATTTCACTGCCAATTTTTCATTTCTTTGATAGAATTTCCTTCATGAACTTGGCGTATGTCCGCATCTACTCTAGTGCTTCTGCAAAAGGAATGTTAATTTACAAATTTTTAAAAACATCAAGAAACTTACCAAATTGTTTTGTCAGTTTCTTCCTTTTTTTTTTATTCTTAGGAAACAAGAGTCAAATTTTTGTGCTAATAAGCCTGACACGGAAGTAACTACCTTTGATTTTCACATCAAGCTTCTAATTGTCTGACTCTGAATTATTACGTATCCTATGAAAAAGTCAATGCCTTGAAATAGTAAACACTCTAAAATAATCAGCGTTTTAAAAAGACAAAGAAATTGCACATCCTTTGATGAACAAAGAAATTGCTACTTGTCTGAAGATCTTAAGATATACTCTAACCATTGTATCCTTTGCTTCCTAACAGTTTTAAAACAATACACAAGATCATTACAAAATTATTTTTTGAAATGTTTCTATGGAAAATCAATTCCATAAAGATACGATTCGAAACTTCATGAATTATATTGATTTCTTGCAATTAGGAAAATGACCAGAAGCCACAATCATTCTTTATAAAATAAACACTTCACTCAATCAAGATACACAAGCAGTAAGCACATATGCACTCTTTCTCAATATCATTTTATTTCACCCTAGTGCTAAGAGAAGTTATGAAGTAACAAGTTTGTAAACACTCTCTACGAGAGCTAATTCAGAAAAACTCAAAACCCTTTTGTTTTGTAACCTAGCCAAGTAGTGGTTGCCTTCCTCAATAGCTTCATTGTACTAAGCTAGAAGGTTGAGAAGCTTGAACACAATCAGTGTGACTAGTAGTTGTTCAGGTTTAAGTTGGATTGCATGGTGAATTAGTGCATAAGTCTTTCAAGTTAAAGGGACTAGACGTAGCTATCATGTTGTTTATGAACCAAGATAAATAGTTGTGTCTTTTTGCTCTATTTTCTTGTACTTGCATTGCTTTCTTTATGTTAGTATAGCCATATGAAAAAGTTTTTTTTTTAATTAGAAAAAACAATTCAAACCCCTGATTTCTTGTGTTGTTTCATTCTACAAAGATTTCCTTGCAAACAACATGGATAAAAGCAAGCTGGCATCTATGATTTATGGTGTCAGTAAAAATTATAAGAGAGGAGTTGGATTTAAAGAAATAGTGATTAAATCTGAATTTACTTCTTCTGATGAGATGTGCAATTTTTGCTCAAAGAAAGGTCACAATAAAATATCTTGCCTTCTTAGCATCATCTCTTAAGGACAATGGAAATAATCTCAACCTTTTTCCTTCTTAAGAGTTACCATCCACCTTCACTGTTTCACATAGTTCAAAGAAGTATGTGAGCTGTCTATCAAAATCTTCTTTATGTTTATTGGAAAAATGAATCTCTTTCAACTCTTGGTACAGAACATGACTTATTTCAAATTTAACTGTAAGAGGTTGGTTATGGATGGCCAACCGAGCACAGTTTCTATCTAGATTCGCATACTCACCAAGGGTACGTTCATGTAATGGAGGATCAGTCATCTCCACAAAGATGAAGAATTCTCCCAGATCCTCTTGTTCAACTAATAATTGGCTTTCCCTTTGCCTCTTTTCTTGAACCTTCTTTCGATTTTCTTTTGTAGTTTTTTCGATTTCTTGATCAAAAAGAAGTTTAGCTAAGGTCTGGCCTTACATACAAGGTTAGACAAATCATAAGATATGAAAATTTTTCAATAAAACAAAAATAAAGACCAAAATTATATTGCAGAGAAAAAAATTTCACTTAAGTAAATAAATTATAACTCAATAGTGATATGACAATCCCCAACAATGATGCCAAAAACATGATAGCCTTTCACCAAGTGTACTGAATTGTTGCAAGTAATAATTAAAACGGTAGTATCGAGCGTGGAACTCAAAGGATTGCATTTTATTATCGAATGATGTTTAATTATCAAAATTGAATAAAAAGTTTTCACATTGATTGACATTATATTTGAAACTAACAATAGTAATATAATTTAACTTTTATAAAAGGAAAAATGTCAGAGATGAGTTTCACTTCGAATCCAACCTTGATTTCTAATTTGATCCTAGTTACTAAATTCCTTTATTGAACTATTACTGAATTATCTTTATTATTCTTTCTGAAGATTAGAATTAAGCTTTATAGTACAATAGTTCTCTTATTAAACTAATGCCTCTACAAATAATTCAATTGATTTAATGACTTGCTTATATCCCTATACTACAGTATCATGAATTTCTCATGTCAAGCCTTCGTAAAGTCCATTTTCGTTTTAAAATATGAATCGTGAAACAATTTAAAGTTGAGCAAGCAGTAAAAAAACATTAAGCACATATATGAGAAAAAAAATTCAATTAACTCATTCATATAATTAGAAATCAAATCAGAAATATAAGGGTTTCATCTTGTTTCACTCATCTCTAACAAATAGGGTTTAGTTACTTACAAAAAGATATAAAAGATAGAGATTAAAGAAGAATTACAACAAAGATTTATGAATGATTCTTGATAATATTCCTTCAATGGTGTTAGAACCAACCTCCTCTAAGTTTCTATGCTAGGGCTCAAGTCTCCATACTTCAAAATAGCCAAAAAGAGACCTAGAAAATGAGAAAAACATATTTTTATGCATTCTACAGTGTGTCGTGCACACCTGGACAAAAACATGATGTAAAAATACTATAGAAATGCGCCCCGAGTGCAAGCATTTGTGCTTCAAGTGCACAATATATGTTGTTTGGAGTCTACTGTATTTTTTTCCTCTTTTGAGTCTGAATTTGGTTCTAGTGTCTTCATGAAACTTAAATCTATGGATCCTAGATTTCATGTGCACTTGAGTTGAATCCAATTGGACATCTACAACTCCATATATGGCTGAAATACTCCACATAGGTCGTGTTGATTTATCACCAAAATTCAACATTGCACTAAAACAGAGAAACAACGCAAAACTTCAAAAAATATGTTTTTAATCAAAGAAATAAGAACATAAACATGTCATTAAATCCAAGAACTAAAATCAACAAAATATATCAAATAAATTCTTAAGTTAACTAAAGAATACAGATAAATAAGTTTAAAAATAATGAAAAATATGCATATGATGAAGAGTTATCAGCAGCCCCAAAATGTGGCCAACATTCGAAACCAAACAAATAAGGATTGGTGACAAAACTTAAAAGTCATAATACCATCAGTGAATCAAAGGTTGCAGTTGAAAACTCGAGTTAATTCTGGATAAACGTCTTCTAGTAAAACAAGGAACATGGTGAGTCCAACATTGTCCAATAGGGGCAGGAAACTGAAAGTTTCACCCCATAGAAAAAATAAGTCCATGAACATTTTTCTCTGTTTAGTATTTTTCAAATGCATCTAGATGAAGAGTGTTGGAGAAGAACTTCGATTGAACCATTATCAGAAGTTCGCCATTATTTTGCATTCTGTCTTTTGGGAGTCATGGATGAGTGAGAATGATGATAACGAATTGTTAAGATGATTAAGAATGAAGAGAGGAAACAATATCTTCAAAACAAGGATGAAGCAACATAAAAAATACAAGCACATCGAATTTCTAGCATTATATTTTCCAAAATAATCGATTATTTAAGTATAACAATTTATTATTTTTTACAAGTCATGCTTGGAGCTTGAAAATAATTGGATATGAATATTCAATAATCGATTATTTTGAACGCTTTTTGAATTTATGGAGACCGAGAAAACAATCTATTATTTCTTCTTGAATAATCGATTATTTTTTGAAAATGCAATTAAAATTGGTGGTTATGTAGTGTTTTTTCAAATTCCTATGAAAGTTTGTGAATAATTGATTATTGCGTAAGCATAATTGGTTATTGTTCTCGATGATTTTTTTTTTCTAAATGATTAGTGATACATTTTATAATAATTTTAAGTTTAGAAATCAATTTTTAGAATGATGTGTAACCTTTAAAGTGGTTTATGTACTACTTGATTCAATTTGATTTGGTAGCGTGTTGTATCTTCTAGTAAATAATTATTGATCTTATCTGCTACTTGGAAATCTCTATTTTAGTTTGTTGTAATTTTTAAGTGACGATTAATTCAAAAGAAAATTTAAGCGTGATTAATTTGGAGCAGTTAGCCTTCTATGAGAGTATGTTACGCGTGTTAGAATCATCGTTTGAGTAATGAAATGAACGTAAAATCTTGGTGTTAATTTTTGAATTAATTATGTGAATGTGTATATGATTTTGTAAATATTAAATTTTTGTGTTTCAAATGTTCTAATTGTTGGGAATTAGTGTATAGAGTTAGAGTAGTCAAGAACATCTAAAAGTGAAATAGTTCTATATTGCTTCAAACAGATTATTGATTATGTATTGATGTAAGTGTCGCTGTTACTACTTGTAAGTTTCAAACAAATTATTGCGAATGTGTAATTAAGTGAATTTTTAACTTTAAGTAAGGAGTAGGAGTTGTGACACCGCCTTCGCACTCTTGAACAAAGTTAAAAATTCTTTTAATTACCCATGTTTGGATTTGAATGACTACAGTTATGGTTACCTTAACTAGTTGACTACATGAGTAGGAGGGACTAATTACCCCGACGACTCATCGTCAATAAAAGAGGTAAGAGTAACTCAAGTTGGAAATATTTGTTAATTCTATTTTTAAAATAGCTAAAAATCATATTCATCTCTTACGTAATTTTGAGTCATTATAAGTCATATGTGACATCAATGTCAAATGCTAACAATTGTTTTATGTGACATGAATTGTTATGGAGTCGTGTACATAAATTAAATATGTTTGATCTTCTAAGTAACTTGCTGGAAATAAATAAGTGCATTGTGTTAGTATCTTATTTTTTTATATTGTCTCATTTGTTAAGGACCTAGAACAATTGTAGGAGTTCTATAAATAAAATGTATGTATAAGACTTTGAAATTAAGTTATACTTTGAGTGTGTTTGAAACCATGTGTGAAAATATTTATACACAATACTTTGCTTTTAAAAAAGAAAAACAAAACTTAAGTGATTGTATGTCATTGAGTTGTTATATATGTTTATGTTTGTAATTCTTGAAGGTGTGAAATATTTTAAATGTTTCTCATTATGTCTAAATTTTTAAAAACTATAGAGTAATTGTTGTTAGGATTTAGACAACATTTTAAAGAGACAAAAAATAGTAAAATATTGTTTGAGAAGTTAGTCGAACTTGAAAATGTATTTGAAATATGTGTTATTTGACTCAAATGAATATAGTAAATATTGTTAATTAAATTCACATGCTTAGTTTTATCTATAAACGATAATGATTAATCATAATATTTCCTTCATATTTGAGTTGTTTAAGGTGATGTGTTTAACTAATTGTTGTGTCATGTTAGCCTATCATGCTAAGCTAATTGATTTATAAAAGTATTTATTTCCTTGGAAATAAATTTTCTTGGAAACAAATATTCTTATTTGCTCTGAATTTTCCTAAACAAAAAATCTAGTATAATTTAATATATATGTTATTTTGGGGTTTAGGGTGTCACATTAGTGATATCAGAGTCTAGTTTGTCCAATTAGACCGAGTGAGTTTTGTGTTAGTTGTCAATTAGTTAATTTTCAATCTTGTGCTCAAACTCTTAGTAAATTGTCAATCTTGAGCTAATTGTGTTTACCAGTGTTCCCTACTAAGTACTGAAACGCTTACCTATTATTAATTGGTTAAGTGCGATGTATTTTTCTATTGCAATACACGATTTATGAAAGATGATTGTTAACTACAAAAGGAACCATAAAATCATAGAAATAGATACATTCGATACTAAGTGAGTGGTAATTAATTTGTGAAGGTATAGAGTATAAGAAACTAAGACCGTTGCGTAAGAGTTATAATAGCAACGCTCCCAAACGATAAAGGTATCACTCCATTCAGATTCCTATTTGAAATGAAGGTGCTATAATTGTATTATCCTACCATGTGATATTCCATTGTGTTGTTTAAATTAAGTTTGAGTACATGCTTAATATGAGTTATACGCCATTTTGATTTATAGTTGAATTTCATTTGATTATATGATATTTATTTTAATTGTATATATATATATATATATATATATATATATATATATATATATATATATATATATATTATTTGTTATTTGGAGATGACCCTTACTTTTTTATATATGATTCTCGATATGTACTTTCTCTTTGGTTGTAACGCTAGGGAGGTAAGTTGATTTAGTAGATGAAGAATCGAGTAGAACGATGAAGTGCAGTTAGAGGCTCTGATTCTTCTTTTTAACACTAGTGTTAGCCAAGTTGGGAGAATTCTTCACATGCATTCAAAATCATGACAAATTAGGTTTTCTATTGGGTAGCAAAAGGCCAAGAGTCTTAGCTTTAGGATTTTGTTCTTTTATTTACGCAAATACTTGCTTGTTTGTAATCGTAATGATCATGCTTTTATTGAGGAAGTTAATAAAAGACAATTTATTATTTGGTTTAGAGCAAATAACTATTTTACTTTTGTCTGATTTTAAATAATAATAATAATCCACATTTTCACTTTTAGAATTTTGTTAATAATAGTTTTAAAAATTAGGATGTTACAATATCTATTACTAAAACTTATACCAATAAGTTTCTAAATTATTTGAAGTTTTGTATATAAGATCATCAACATAATTTAAGATTATTCAACAATTGGATTTATTTAATTTAATTCGTCCTATTTAAAGAAGTATTGAAGGTGTAAGTATGTAAAGTTTGACATCTCATATCATTATCATAACCCAAATATCGATATGAACTATATATAACTCAAGTTTTGATGCATATATATGGCTAGTTATAAGCCGAAGGTCTACTTTCACCCTTCTATTTATACAGTTAATATATACATTTTTGCATGCTATTAATACATGGGGAATTGATGGAAACTTCATATTATTCAGCGCATTTGATTATTTTATTAAAGAAAGTTTATTTTCTTCGTCACATTTGGAATTTTTTTCATTATTTTTAATTTGTAATTTTATCTTTATTATCATTTTTGAAAACTTTATCTTCCTTGTCACTTTTAAAAACCTTCTCTTCTGCCTCATTTTTTAAAACTTTGTCTTTCTCCTCATTATTTGAAATTTTGTCTTCATTGCCATTTCTGAAAACTTTATCTTCCTTATCAGTTAAGGAAACTTTATCTTCCTCATTTCTTTCGGAAACTTTATCTTCTTCATCAAATAAGTGATTTAGAAATTTACGGCTTTGATGAATAGATTTAGCAACATTCTCCTTTATCAAATTTGCACGGAAAGTCATCCGATTAGCTTCAGCTTCTAGCAGTGTCACTTCATGCATCAGGCCAACATAACTATCCACGGTTGCCATTGGGGTTGCCATTGGGTTTAAAATAACTAATGGAGAATGCATTATATCAAGAAATATAAAAGTGAAATAAAAATTAATATATAAACCTTATAAGTATGGTTCTCTAACTTCTTATAAAAATGTATACTTTAATAAAAGTTTGAGGTCTCAATATGATTGGAGTTCCTGCAGTTATATTATTTTTTTGATTTTAGTCATTGTATGTATTTTTGTTTAATTTTAATCTCTGCAAATTTAAAAAATGTTATATTTAGTCCTTGAAATCAAATGTGACCCAATAGAATCGCACCATGAGATCCCTTAAACTAACATAAGAATTTAAAACGATATTTTTTTTATATTTGCAAGGATTTAATCCAAATAAAAAAAAACATAGAAAGGTTAAAATGAAAAATAGTATAATTTTAGGAACTAAAATCATATTGAAACCAAATAATTATAAAGTTATAAGTTTAATATTAATATCATTTTAATAAGTTTAATTTGAGGGTCCTAGTTTTATATTAATTTAAATTTTATTTATCTTAAACAAGAGATGGTAAATTCCACCATAATTAACTTACACAAGACGTCCAACCTAACAATAATGGCATTTACCAGTTGAACTAGGACTTAAGAATTATATTTATAGCATTTTAATAAATTTAATTAGAATGTGTGTTTATGCAAAAATATTTATACATGTATCAAATCATATTTTTTTAAACATCTGCCTTTGACGTAGAAAAATACATTATAGACTAGCATGACTCACAAATAATTGTAGGAGGAGGAGGTGGAGGAGGAGGGGGAGGAGGAGGAGGGGGATGTTGAGGATCTTGAGCTAGAACTTGAGAAGATAAAATAATAAAAAGTCCCAAACCAAGCAACATATATGAATTTGTGTAAGCCATGTCGCTTCTTGGAGGATTACAATTGCAATGTTGCTAAATAATAATGTAGTATTCTCTATATAAATGGAAAGAAGAAGTCCTTTTTTTGGGCCAAGAGTCAAATTTCAAATTAAATTAAGGCAAACCTTTTGGCAAAAGCAACTACAAAAGGACATATAAATCTTGATATAAAAATTACAATTTGAAACGCAACACTTATTTAGATAAAGCCCGTTCAAATTTAATTTTTTAATTCAGCTATAACTTTTTTTTTCACGTAAGCTAAAAATTTATTTAAAAAAAATATGGGGACTTAAACTTAATTTGGGAATAAAAAAGTATACCAAAAAAAGTTTCTCCAATCAAGCAAATTTTCTTGTCCTTGGGTAAAAATAATATAATATAGTTTTGGTATGGATATTCTCTTTTATTGTCTTAAAAGTTATTTTTGTAAAAATGGACAGAATGTATTTTTCTTTTTTGGCCTCCGTGTTCATTCATTGAAAAAAGTGGACATCGTTTTTAGATTTTTCTCGTAGAAACTATCAAGAAGCTCTACTCGTATTCTATTTTAAGAAACAATCACATTTTCTTATTTGGACGGATTGTATTTTCCTTTTTCGGCCTCCGTATTCATCATTAGAAAAAATGGATATCGTTTTTGAATGCCTCTTAGTCAAAACTTTTAAGAAGCTCTACTCATTCGCGCATTTCGATATAGTTGACGTCAGATCTTGTCAGTGCTTTGGCAGGTGGGTGAGAATTTATCTAACTATCGATTCAGCGTCGTTGTAACTTCATTCTTATTCCTAAATTTTTAATTAATTATGTAACTTTGATTTTATGTTCCGCATGATTTTCCAATTGTCTTTTGGTGATCCTATGAATCGTTTGCTGATTTCGGGCACATTCAGACACATTTATTGTGTGTTGTAGGGCTGAGGATGATATGGAACTCTGGTGATTCACATAGTTTATGGAAGTGTCAATTAATGTATGATGTGAGAGTGAATTAGAATTCATGAGTGTAAAATAAGTTAAATTAACGTAAAAATCGTATTTTCCGCAATTCATCTTAAGACTTGCTATGTGTGGCTGAAGCCATTTGAATAATAATTGACTAATAAGAACACTTAAAATTTGGTGAGCTTAAAACATGAGTTAGAAACTTTTATATGGTGTATTATTAAAATGGGTTTTAGCTACAATCCTCTAGTAGATGCTTTAAGATAACAAAAACAAATAAATAATGAATAATCATTCCCTACATGTATTTGCAATGTGTGCATATTAATTTAGCAGACAAAGAGTTATATTAATGACTATTCATCTTATAGTAGCATAAATTTCAAATAAAATAGAGACAATAATCTTAGTGTTTCTTACACACAAAGATTATTATATCCAATTATACAAGTAATTGTGACCACTGAGGGAGGAAGACATAATATTGCAAGTATAACGTTATGTAGTTCAAAGTCAAATGTTACCTTGATTTAAGCTTTATCCTCTGATTATAGGAAGAATACAAAGGAACAACAAGACTTTACTTCATTTAGTTGTTTGATTTTAACGCAAGTGCTCTAACATCTGCCTCCAGCGAAGTAATGTTATGTTTTGACTGACTCTTATAACACAAGCAATATTCTAGTTCTAATGACTCTTGAAATACATCATATATTCTGTTTCAATAGTCTCTAATGAATGCAGTTATGCTCTGGTCATCTGCCTCTGATACGATTGATAAAACAGGTAATCAATTGCCTCTAGTAAGCTTGTCAAGCAAGTGATTGTCTGCCACTAGTAATCACATCATCACTTCAGGCTTCTGATCATCTAACTCTAACTTATGTCGTATGCTCTAAAGGAAATCAATGATCTAAAAGAAGTCAACGCTCTGATGCAATTTAATGTTCCAAAGAAGACAAAGCAATTGCACATACTCTTATCAACATCTTAAATCTACTACTTGTTTGAAAGTCTTCAAGACAAGATCTGATCATATTATCCTCTACTTTGCTGACCTCATAATCAAGATACATAAAATCGATCACGAAGTTATATATGGATAAATATTAAAGATTGATCTGCCTGAAATGGTGATTGAAGATTTCCAACGGTAATATTCTCCACAAACATTATTATCCAATTTAAGAAAAACATACTCAGACCATTAGAACTATGAGAGAGAAAAACATATGTGTTAAGAAGAAAATTTGAAAAATGCAAGAACGCATCAAAAGAAAATAATGTATGAAATATCCTCTCAATAGAGAGTTATTAGAATTTATGTAAATCAGTAAAAGTGTTCTCTCACATTTGTATTGATATAAGACTTGATATGTAACATTCTCTCAATGAGAGTTAGAATCCTAAAAATAAACTTTGTGACAAATCAGACACAAACTAGAACTGATTTAAATCAACCTGATAGTGGCAATAACCTTCTCACGCGTAAGAGGTATGTGAAAAGGTACCACGACTCTCATGAATCTCAACGGCAAGATGCCAGAAAGTTGAAGAAAGATTTGATGAAGACAACTTGGAAAGGCTAGAGAAAAATACTAAAAGGCTGAAAAGGAAGATTAAAGAATATTTTTATGCTATTTATGGAAATAGTGGATTAAGTTACGACTGTACTGAAGCAAAATCTCTTTGTAAATGGAGAACTAGATATAGGAACAATTTGTTGTGAACTAGTATAAAAATATATGTCTCTCCTTTATCTTCTTCTATTTCTCACATCTTATTTATATATATATATATATATATATATATATATATATATATATATATTATTCAACCTTACTCTGTCTAAACCTATTTTATAAAATTAGTTGAATATTTTGATAAAGAATAGTTTTTGTGAGGAAATCTAAGTAGCTTTCAGAAGCGGCAAACACAATTCAAACTCCCATGTATTGTATTTTTCAGCTCCTTCAATTGGTAACAGAGTTCGATCTCTTGATTTAGAACTTTAGCGTGTAAGAGTGTAAGACCCATAGTTTTACATTCTAATTTATGTATTTTGGTGTATTTTTATGTTTAACTCTGAGGCTTTTTAGCCAAGTTATTAATATTTTTTGAGTTTAATGCCAAAAATATCTTTTTGGAGCCCCGATTAAATTTATTCATCTAGGAATAATTTTATTGATTTACAATTAATCTTTTGTCGAAAAGTCAAATATCTAGATATTTATTTAGATATTTGTTATATATATATATATATATATATATATATATATATATATATATAAAGGAATATGAATGAAAGGAAATTAGAAAAGAAAAGAGAAACAGAACCTGAGCTTCGCGAATTCCTTCTTCTTCTTCTTTGTTCCAAGCTTTTGAAACCAAAACCCATAAACTCAAACCTCTACTTTTCTTCAACTTCTGAGCTTCGTTTCAAGAAGTAGCAGAAGGGAAAGTTACTCCTTGCCACGCTGCAGTGCTAGTGAGCTAACTTTGGAAGCGACGACTTGAGCGAAGTTTTTGCCAGAATTAATTACGATACTGTAATCGCTCGTTAAAGCCATCGTTAAGGTAAGGGCTACTTCCAAACTTTAAGTTTTCATTTAGGGACTTATTTGTGGTTGTGTGGGAAATAAATTTGTTGGGTTTGAAGTGTAGATTTGGGGAAAATGAATTTAATGCTTTTATGGGTGAAAGTTTGGAGTTGGGTTTTTGGTGAAATTGATGAGTGTTTTCGTGGAAAAGGAATTTGATTCATCTATGTGTGTTGTTGAGGAAAAGAAATTTGATGTGTTTGAGTTGTGGTTTGTGAAAATTAGTTTGGCATGTGTTATGTTTGAGTTTTGTGGAAATTTGTGGTGATTGATTATTGAACTTGGTGTGGATTTTGTGGTTTCTGAATTGATCGAATTTAATGTAAATTGTGGATTAAATTTGATGTGTGTGGTGGAAAATAAATGTTTGAGTATGCTCTGTGTGGAATTTGAAAATCGTTAGAGTTAAATGAGTATTAAAAATGGGGAATCTTTTAATATCTGCATTTACTTAATGATTGTCGTGAAAATCGTTAGAGTTAAATGAGTATTAAAAATGGGAAATCTTTTAATATATGCATTTAATTAATGATTGTCGTGGATAGAGTCAGAGTATGCTCATGCATTTCATTGTACATGGCGACCGGATGGGCCATGGTGATAGTGGTGACCGAATGGGCCACGAGATTATGTCATACGATTTGTTGGTTGATCTTATCCTTGTGGGCATTGTCGCGTCGTGTAAGGTCCGCGATAGACTATACATTTTTGGTAAATCATGCTGACCTGTGATAGGTGGCATCTCGGTAAATAGTACTTTGGCATGTGATAGGCGGTACATTTATGGTTTACGTTTTTAGTAAATCGTGCTGACCCGTGATAAGTGGCACCTCGGTAATTTAGTACTTCGGCCTGTGATAGGAGGTACAATTATGATTTACGGCCCTTCGAGGAGAGTTTTGATTGGAATTCCGAGTCCATGCATTTGGGCATATACGCACTGTATTAGGGTGCTTGGCATTCGAGTCATGCTTGATTTAATGTTATGATTGCGTGTGTAAACTCAAGATGTTGTTGTGATTATGACATAATTGCTAAGTGTGATTGTTTGGATTTGTGTGCAAGTGTTGAATAATTGTGAAACCTCGCGAGTCATGTTTGATTTAATGTTATGATTGCGTGTGTAAACTCAAGTTGTTGTTGTGATTGTGCCATAATTGCTAAGTGTGATTGTTTGGATTTGTGTGGAAGTGTTGATGGATTGCGAAACCTCTTTAAAAGCTGATTTTTGTTGTTTTCTGTTGTTTTCTTATGTGTATTCGAATACAAGAAGGTTGTATTCGAATACAACCATCCTAATTTGGCTACTGACTTATTTTTCAGCTGTGTAGTCGAATACACAGAGCTTGTAGTCGAATACAAGCATCATATTTTTGCTACTGACTTCTGAAACAGTCTTGTATTCGAATACAGAGATGTTGTATTCGAATACGACAGTGTCGTTTTGTTTAAAACTTCATTTTTCAACTTTGTTTATGCATGTTTGACATATGCAAACCCTTTTAAGGTGCATGCTATGTTGAAAGGTTATTTTATGCATTGAAATGTAAATGCTATATGTTAATTGTTAATTTCGATTGGTGACCCTTTACAATTATTGTGGAAATCACAGCTTTGTCCTCATATGAGAATCAGGATCTTCCCATTGGTTAGTACCCTGTAGATGGAAAGGTAGGTTGGACACACCTGACTGGAGCTGTGTCATGAGGATCTTGCGGGGCGCGTGGAGATCATCCGAGTTGTAAAGTTTTTTGAATCATGATCAGATTAGACGGTTGTATATGGACTAGAGGTCTTTCTTTTGTGGATGTATTTACTGTATGTTGGAAGACTGTACCTATACCAATATTGTCAGCTAGACTTTTATTTTGATGGGTCCATGCACCACTTTTTGATGTGACGTGGGGAAGTTAAGATTCTTGGGCAGTGCTATTGTACAGGTGTCTGCCAAGAATACCCCAGGGGTATGAGTTATGTCTGATAGGTCTCATAGTCCCGGTGCATTTTGCTGTTTTAAATACTTTGGATTTTTATTTCAAACTATTTCCACTGCTTGCAAATGTGGTTGACTTTTGTCGTTGTGTTACGACTTAAATATTTATCCAAAAATATTTCCTTCTTTATTTCAACTTTTTTTTATGAATTTGTTTTAAAAAAAATACACTCGCGCTGTTAAAAATCGGGGTGTTACAAAGAGCAAATATCATTCTATGCTGGAATTACTAGGGAAATGGTATGGCATAGTGTATGCTTTTGAATAAACATTTTTAAATTTGTTTACCTCTTTCAAAACCTGGATTGAAAAGTATGCTTGCAAGGACTATAATTGTTATATGAAAAATAGATAAAGCGCTCTTGCAAAACATCTACTTCTCAAATGTCAACTTCATCTCATTTCCAAAGTTTTACTTAAAAGTGTATTTTCTCTACTTTAGGGAAAGGGTTTTCGCGTTAAAGTTGCTTTTATGCAAATCACTCTTCAATGATATTTTGAGCAGTAAAAAAAATCCCTATATTGAGTCAAATGAATAATCAAAGAGAAGAATAGACATGAATAAAGATTTTTATTGTGTCCCTTGAAATAAACTAATCATCTCGAAGTCATATCTGTATGAAAGATACTTTATCGTGTGATCAACTTTCTTTTGAACAACTCATTAAAATGTGTATTTCCTCTTTTAAGATATGCTTTTATATGTTCTGAAATAAATTCCTTCCATTATATTTTATCTTCTGGTTGTGTCTTTTTGAAACTCTTCAATGAAAAGCTGGACAAAACTCATATGCTTCTATAAGGCATAGTGAGTTAATAAGTGAGAAAAGTCTACATACTAATACTGTTTTTTCATCCTCTTAGAGAAATAAGTATTGCTAACTACAAAAAATTGTTAGTGCAAAGTAATGGAAACATTATAGTGCATTTCAACAATGAGTCTAACCATTCAGGGATCAGTTTTCAAAAAACTTCAATGATCAAAAATATATGTTCAAATGTGCGGGTAACCCTTTAAAAGAAGTTTTGAGCAATGCAACCTCTCACTCATCATCTTTTTGTATTGTTAAAAGGCAACAAATGGAAGATTCTCGTTAGAACAACGATGGTATATTTGAAATAATTATGAAGCCGAATTATCCTCAAAGAAACCTGAACTACATGTAAAGGACCAAAACTCCCTTATGGAAGTCCATCATCTAATATTACCACTAGAAAATGTAATCCAACAAATGAGTCTAATTATCTTAGCATCCGATAAAACTCATGGTCATGTCAAAACCTATAATGAGCCACTTTGGCTATCCTCTGACTACAAGAAGGAAGATCACAACCAAGACAACTCTGCTTCTGGTTAGAAGATCATCTGATAGAAAAGTCCAACCAACTTTGGTAAAATAAGTGAAATAACATATTTCCCATATTACCCTTGTTTGCCATCTCCGAGTACCTTATACTTTATTTTATTATTTAATGTGCACTTATTTTTTGTACCTTATATGCTTTGGTCTTGTGTGCTTTTGTTTTCCTATCTTTCATTTTGTGTGTCTATGTTATCCCTTATGTTTGGGTTCGTGTATGTCCTAGTTCTTATCGCATGTGTTCTTCTTTTTGAAATTTTTTATTTGTACACTTTCGTTAAAATCTATATTTTTGATCCATCATAAATGATTATTTAAACCTATATCCTCTCTTGTTTTTTTTGTCCTTTCAAAATCATCCTTTTCATTAAAAACCTTCTCTCCGGACCCATTTTTTTTATCCAAAACCTTTTAAACCTTAAACCCTCTAGGAAAAACCAGTTATATATCTCATTCTTTATTAAGTCTTCATCTTCCTAAATAATCTTCTTCTTACACTATAGTCTCATAAATATTTCATGATTTTCTTAAAACATGAACTGCATAACCTAAACGGTGAAATGTTCAAAAATCTTGATTTTGTTACATATGTGAACTATGGATCATACAAGAATGTTTACAAAATGCCTTCAAAGAATCACTTTGTGGAACCATTTGGTATCAATGTCTCATTCTTTCACCAAGTACCTTAAGTACAAAGAGGAAGTAAAAAAAAAAAAAGAGCATTGAAGGGCATGGGCCTCATTTTGTTTGAATCTTCTTGATTGGATGGAAATATGAAATTAATAAAGAAGAAAGGTTGGAGCACCTACAATTTTATCAAAGATCTATCTTTAGAAAGTTATATCCCCAAATCTATTTTTAGAGAAGGTCCCACCAAACAAGTCAAAATAGTTAGAGAAAAGGGAAGACTACGTCATCTCCTTTTTTCTAATTACATATGACAAGTCAGAAGGTAGGTTCCTAAATATGAAAACTTTGTCATCTTTGTATGAGATGAAAGTTCAAATAACGAAGACTTCTACTAAAGAAAATGTTAAATAAAGGAACTTAGTTGTTTTTTATGTATTAAGAATTGATTATTCAAACCTAATATATAATATAAATTAATCTATCTGGTTTAGACACCCTTAGAAAGACCTTAGGACTTTTTTTAAACCCATTTGTATCAAGTATTGTATTTGTAATATAATTTGTATGTGTCACAAGTGTAATTTGAGTTATGAATTGAATCAATGGGTTATCATCCTTTGTTCCGCTTTGTTTTCTGCCGACTTCTGTTCTCTTTTCCTTCTCTCTATTTTTCAAAAAAAAAAAAAATATTCGCATCTTCTATTTTTCTTTAAAAAAACTCGCTTGCTTCCTCTTTTTTTTTTTGTACTTAATAATTACTCCCTTCCATCAACCACAACTCTTCACCTCCCTTCTTTTTGCCTTGTGTTCTTACATTGTCTCACATGTCATAAAGTATCTGTCATAACATGTCCCACTCTTCATTTTCCTCCACGCCCTCATCATTATGTCTCCTCTTTCTAAAAATTTTTTTGTTTTCTTTCTAGAGAAATCTGGCTATTTATACCTCAAATGTTTTTCCTACTTAGTTGTGTACTTTAAATCTTCTTTATGTCCCTATGATTTTCATTGTGTTCATCCTTTTACGCTCCTCAATCTCATGTTCTATTGAGGTTGGTTCGTCCTCTAGTAGGAAAAGGAAGTCACCTTCCTCTCTATAGAAGAAGAAATCCCACCATCTAAAGTGTCCTTAATGGTTAATGACATTCTTCTTGAACAACCAGAAGCCTGAATTGCTCTACAAGAAGTCGACAACAAGTTAGACCTTTTCATCTCTCAAATGTAGGAAGCAGCTGAACTCTTAAGGCGTGTCCTTAGATGTCTCTAGAAATTATGTCTAGGATTAACTTTTCTTTAAGTTACCTTTTTTTCTTTTTGTGACTACTTTGTAATTGTGTTTTATTTTAATGAAATTACCATTTCTTTACTTTTTCTTTTTTCCGTTTCCTTCAAGCTTTCGTTTAAACTTATGCTAATCATATATATGTGGTGTGACAGTTGCTTTTATCCTTCTTGTGATCCCTGGGTATGTTTGGCTTACAATAAATTCTATAATTTCACATTTTTCAATACTGACAAAATGGGAGAAAAGGAGAAGATATAGTAATACAATGAATTATATGTTATGCATTTGCATCATTTTTGTAAGACCCATAATTTTAAAGTACCATTTATGTATTTTTGGCGTATTTTGGATTTTGGCTCGGAGGCTTTTATGCCAAAGTTAATAATATTTTGGAGTTTTATAATCAAAAAGATATTTCGATGCCAATTAGAATTTCTCGTCGATAAATAAATTGAATTTAACTGCGGAAAATCTTTTACGGAGAATTTAAGGCGTTTCGGGTGAAACGGTAATTTAATAAATATCTAGATTTTGAGATATTTGTTAAGTTATATTTATTATATTTATATATGTTTGTTTGGAGGGAAAAAGAAAGGAAAACTAGAAGGAAGGAAAAGGAAAAGAAAATAGTATATAAAGGAAGGAAGGAAAAAGGAAGAAAGGAAAAACAAAGGAAAGAAAAAGAAAGGAAGGAAATTTCAAATTTCCATCTCCTTCCTCTGAACTTCACACGAGAACACCAAAATTCCATCCTTCTCCATTTTTCGTTTTCGTTGCTTCCTTTTCTTCAAAGCTAGTGACCCAAGGTTGGGTGAGAGTTAGATCAAGGTTTTCGCAACTCCACTCTTCCTCTTTGATTCGAAAACGAAGAAAAACGGTTTTGAGATCCAAACACAAACCCCTCCGTTTCTTCTAGATCCGAACCTCATTTCTCGAAGAGACAGAAGGGAAAGTTGCTCACCACCACGCTACGGTGCTAGTGCACTAATTTGGAAGCGGCGTTGCGAGCGGAAAATTTACCGGAATTACTCGCGGTACCGGAAACGCGCGTTAAAGCTAACGTTGAGGTAAGGGCTCCTTCCAAACTTCTAGCTTGCATTAGGGACTTATCTATAGTTGTGTGGAAAGGAATTTGTTAGGGGGAAGGAATTTGTTAGGGTTTAAGGTGATGATTTGGGGAAAAACGAAACTAATGCGTTATGGGTAAAACCTTAGAGTTAGGTTTTGTTTATATTGATGAATGTTTCGTGGTAAATGAATTTGAAGTCTTTGTGTATGATTATGGGTAAATGAAATTTGATGTATCTGGGTGTTATGTTGCATGATTTGTGTTCGTTGTATTTGGTGTGTCCGTACTTGATGTTTGTAATTGGTGTGGATGTTGTGGATTATGGTTTGAATGTGAAAGAATGTTTGAATTTGTTTCTGTGGAATTTGAAAACCATTAGAGTAAACGAGTATTAAAAATGGGGAATCTTTTAATACCTCGGTTTACTTAATGTGTATTTGAGGAAAATGTTTAAGTTAACTGGGCGTTGAGAATGGGGAATCTCTTAATGTCTCGGTTACTTAACTATCGTTTTTGAAAATCGTTTCGGTAAATGAGTATTAAGAATGGGGAATCTCTTAATATGACTGTTTGCTTAACGTTTTATTTTGAAAATCATTAAGTTAAATCGGTATTAAGAACGGGGAATCTCTTAATGACTTATTTAATTAATGTTGTTTGAAAGTCGTTTAAGTTAAATGGGTATTAAAAATGGGGAATCTTTTAATATCTGCATTTGCTTAACGATTGTTGTGAATGGAGTCTGTGTATGCTCATGCATTTCATTTGGTAAATTGTGTCGACCCGTGATAGGTGACACCTTGGTAAACTGTACTGACCCGTGATAGGTTGTACGTTTACGATTTACTATTTAGTAATTCGTGTTGACCCGTGATAGGTGACACCATGGTAACTGTACTGACCCGTGATAGGTGGTACGTTTACGAGTTACTATTTAGAAAATCGAGTTGACCCGTGATAGGTGACACCATGGTAACTGTACTGACCCGTGATAGGTGGTACATTTACGATTCCCGATTTTTCTTTTAGTAAATCGTGTTGACCCGTGATAGGTGACACCATGGTAACTGTACTGACCCGTGATAGGTGGTACGTTTATGATTTACGCATTTTAGTAAATCGTGCTGACCCGTGATAGGTGGCACCTAGGTAAACAGTACTGGTCTGTGATAGGCGGTACGTTTACGATTCCCGCTTTTTCTTTTAGTAAATCGTGTTGACCCGTGATAGGTGACACCTCGGTAAACTGTACTGACCCGTGATAGGTGGTACGTTTATGATTTACGCATTTTAGTAAATCGTGCTGACCCGTGATAGGTGGCACCTAGGTAAACAGTACTGGTCTGTGATAGGCAGTACGTTTACGATTCACGCTTTTTCTTTTAGTAAATCGTGTTGACCTGTGATAGGTGACACCATGGTAACTGTACTGACCCGTGATAGGTGGTACACTTACGATTCCCGCTTTTTCTTTTAGTAAATCATGTTGACCCGTGATAGGTGACACCATGGTAACTGTACTGACCCGTGATAGGTGGTACACTTACGATTTACATTTTTGGTGAATTGTGCTGACCCGTGATAGGTGGCACCTAGGTAAACAGTACTGGTCTGTGATAGGCGGTACGTTTACGATTCCCGCTTTTTCTTTTAGTAAATCGTGTTGACCCGTGATAGGTGACACCATGGTAACTGTACTGACCCGTGATAGGTGGTACACTTACGATTTACATTTTTGGTGAATTGTGCTGACCCGTGATAAGTGGCACCTCGGTAAACAGTACTAGTCTGTGATAGGCGGTACGTTTACGATTCCCGCTTTTTCTTTTAGTAAATCGTGTTGACCCGTGATAGGTGACACCATGGTAACTGTACTGACCCGTGATAGGTGGTACATTTACGATTCCCGCTTTTTCTTTTAGTAAATCGTGTTGACCCGTGATAGGTGACACCTTGGTAAACTGTACGGACCCGTGATAGGTTGTACGTTTGCGATTTACATTTTAGTAAATCGTGTTGACCCGTGATAGGTGACACCATGGTAACTGTACTGACCCGTGATAGGTGGTACATTTACGATTTACATTTTTGGTGAATTGTGCTGACCCGTGATAGGTGGCACCTCGGTAATTGGTACTTTGGCCTGCGATAGGCGGTACAATTATGATTTACGGCCCTTCGAGGAGGGTTTTGGTTTGGAATTCCGAGTCCATGCATTTTGGCATATACGCATTGCATTAGGGTGCCTGGCACGCGAGTCATGTTTGATTTGAGTTTATGATTGAGTGATTCGAATTTTGATTTATCGTGATAACTGAGATGAAGGTGTTAAGTGCTATGTGTTGTGTATTGTGTGTGAGTATGATGGTTATCGAACCTTTGTGTGTCGTAGTAATCGCGTAGAAATTGCTAAGTGTTAAGTGGTGAACTTGATTAGGAATGACTTAGGTTAATTCATGAATTTTTGGAAAACTGATCAGTTACTTTGTTTTATTTTAATTTCTTTCAAAAAAAAATATACCCTCGCTTTGAAAAACGGGGTGTTACAATTTTCATGATATCTTTGTATAATTTTACCCTCATGTGTATAAAATAAAATGAATTAATAAAGTTTGAAATGCTTAATCGAGTTCCATTTATCAAATTGATGTTTTGATGATAGCAAAAACAAACAAATAAAGAATAATCATCCCCAAACTGTATTTGCTAAGTGTACAAATTAAGTTAGAAGACAAAGAGTCATATTAATGACTATCCATCTTAATGTAGCATAAATTACTAGTAAAATAGAGACAATAATCTAAGTGTTTCTTAAACACAGAATATTATTTTCCAATATACAAGTAAATGTGTCTACTAATGGAGCAAGCCATAACATTGAGAATGTGTTACAAAGAATGTGTTATGATTTAAGCTATATCCTCAATTGATTGGATGAAGACAAAGGAATAACAAGGTTTCACTTCATTCAATTAGTTTTATTGTAACGCAAGTGCTTTTGCACGAGCCTCCAAAGACGCGAAGCAACATTGTGTATTAGCTGACTTTGAGAACACAAGCAATGTTCTAGTTCTGGTGACTCTAGAAATAAAAGATATATTTTATTTCAATTGCCTCTGTTGAATGCAGTTATGCTCTGCTCGTCTGCCCTTGATACGATTGACAAAACAAGTAATCGACTGCCTCTAATAAGCTTCATAAGCGAGTAATCACCTGCCTTTGATAATCACATCTTCACTTCAAACATTTGATCGTCTGAATCTGACTTATGTCATATGCTTTGAAGGGAGTCAAAACTTTGATAGAAGTCAACGCTTTGAAAAAAATCAATGTTCCAAAGAAGACAAAGCATTTGCACATCCTCTGATGAAAGTCCTGAATCTGCTACTTCTCTGAAATTCTTCAAGACATGATTTGATCATAGTATCCTCTACTTACCTGACCTCATAATCAAGTTAAGCTAAATCGATGATGAAGTTATATATGAATACATATTAAAAACTGATCTACCTTAAATGGTGATTAAAGATTTCCAGCAGTAATATTCTCAATGAACACTTCTTCTCTTTATTTAAGAAGAACTTACCTGATCCATTAGAACTTTAAGAGAGAAAATGAAAAAGGCATGTGAAAAAACCAACAACACTTCTTCTCACCATGATATTTTGTTTCAATTACCTCTACTGATTGCAGCTATGCTCTCCTTGTATGCCTCTTATATGATTGAAAAAACAAGTAATCGATTGTCTCTAATAAGCTTGACAAATGAGTAATCGTCTGCCTATGATAATCATATCATAACTTCAAACATTTGATCGTCTAACTCTGACTTATGTGGTATGCTTTGAAGGAAGTCAACACTTTGATAGAATAAACTAGAGGAAACAGGAAAACCTATTGGTTTTCCTATTGGTTTTGAAAATCTAGATGAAATAGGAAAACTTGATAATGCATGAAAACCAGCGGAAGAAGAAAAAGTAGAGGAAGCAGGAAAATTAGAGGTATCAAAAAAATCGAAGGAACT
Source organism: Cicer arietinum (assembly GCF_000331145.2). Lineage (NCBI taxonomy): Eukaryota > Viridiplantae > Streptophyta > Magnoliopsida > Fabales > Fabaceae > Cicer > Cicer arietinum. The sequence continues at coordinate 43,992,460 of NC_021164.2, forward strand.
AAACAAAATAGTAGAAGATAAGGTTGGCGTCAAAACAAGTCAAGATCCTTTAGAGTCTAGAATTGGATGGAAGTGCCAGTCGTCTCATCCTGACTCTCTGATTATTGGGAACTCCAATGATCGTCTGAAGACCATATCAACTATCAAGGACACTTCTCTATTTGCTTTCCTCGCACTAATTAAACCTCTATTTGCTGATGAAGCTCTAGGAGATGAAGGATGGACTCTAGCTATGCAAGAGGAACTTAACGAATTCAAGAGGAATGATCTTTGGGATCTTGAACCCACACCAAAAGATAAGAAACCCATTGGAACCAAGTGAGTATTCAAGAACAAGTTGAATGAAAAAGGATATGTTTTCAAGAAGAATGCACGCCTAGTTGCACAAGGTTACAATCAACAAGAAGGTATTGATTACATCGAGACGTTTGCTCTGGTGGCCAGGAAAGAGGCAATACATATTTTACTTTCCTTTGTTGCTTTCAATAATATCATTTTATATCGAATGGATGTGAAAAATGCATTTGTGAATGGTTACATAAATGAAGAGGTGTATGTAAAACAAGCTCTTGGTTTTGGAAAATATGAGTTTCCAAATCATGTTTTTTGTAACACCCCAGCCATTACCATTACCGGCAATGCTACCTCACGATATTCTCACCCCCTTAACCACCCAGTGGAAATAGTGAGTTTTTCCCTTTTGTGTGATTTGAGACCGGTATCTAGGGGATAAGTGCCGCCTCCACAAAGTCTCACTATCAATTGAGCTCAAAAAATCACTATTTCCACATGGTGGTTAAGGGGGGGAGAGTGAAAAGATCGACAGGTAGCATCGCTGTTAATGGTAATGGCCGGGGTGTTACAATAAAAAGGGTGTCTGAGCGATAAGTACCGCCTCCACACAGTCCCACTACCAATTGAGCTAGCAGCTCAATTAGTAGTGGGATTGTGTGGAGGCAGTACTTATCCCCCAAGTACCTAACATTGCTGGTAACGATAATGGTCGGGTGTTACATTTTTAAACTTAAAAAAAAAAAAAAAATCTCTTTATGGTTTGAAACAAGCACCCAGAGCTTGGAATGATAGACTAAACAATTTTCTAATTAAAAATGATTTTGAAAAATGGTAGGTTGACACTACCTTATTTAGGAAATCAATTAAAAATGACATTCTCATAATTTGGATTTATGTAGATGATATTATTTTTGGTTCAACTAACGACAACCTCTGCCAATAATTTTATAAGTTGATACAATTGAAATGAGTAGAATGGGAGAAGTGAAGTTCTTCTTAAGAATTCAGATTCATCAAAGTCAAAATGATGTGTACATTCATCAAACTAAGTATACAAAAGAGCTTCCCAAGAAGTTAAAGTTGGATGATTGCAAGTCTATGTCTACATTTGTAACACCCTAATTTTTAACACAGATATGGAACTTTTTTATAAAAAAATAAATAAAAAAAAAAAACTAAATACTTTAGGATAAAATATTCATAACCGTACTTTAATGTAAAATAAAGTAAAATAATTAATTGTAAAATTCTTTTCCAAAAATGACAATTAGAATCATTATTGCATTATATAAAATAGTTTTGATTGATCGTCTAACTCTGACTTATGTGGTATGCTTTGAAGGAAGTCAACACTTTGATAGAATAAACTAGAGGAAACAGGAAAACCTATTGGTTTTCCTATTGGTTTTGAAAATCTAGATGAAATAGGAAAACTTGATAATGCATGAAAACCAGCGGAAGAAGAAAAAGTAGAGGAAGCAGGAAAATTAGAGGTATCAAAAAAATCGAAGGAACTAAACAAAATAGTAGAAGATAAGGTTGGCGTCAAAACAAGTCAAGATCCTTTAGAGTCTAGAATTGGATGGAAGTGCCAGTCGTCTCATCCTGACTCTCTGATTATTGGGAACTCCAATGATCGTCTGAAGACCATATCAACTATCAAGGACACTTCTCTATTTGCTTTCCTCGCACTAATTAAACCTCTATTTGCTGATGAAGCTCTAGGAGATGAAGGATGGACTCTAGCTATGCAAGAGGAACTTAACGAATTCAAGAGGAATGATCTTTGGGATCTTGAACCCACACCAAAAGATAAGAAACCCATTGGAACCAAGTGAGTATTCAAGAACAAGTTGAATGAAAAAGGATATGTTTTCAAGAAGAATGCACGCCTAGTTGCACAAGGTTACAATCAACAAGAAGGTATTGATTACATCGAGACGTTTGCTCTGGTGGCCAGGAAAGAGGCAATACATATTTTACTTTCCTTTGTTGCTTTCAATAATATCATTTTATATCGAATGGATGTGAAAAATGCATTTGTGAATGGTTACATAAATGAAGAGGTGTATGTAAAACAAGCTCTTGGTTTTGGAAAATATGAGTTTCCAAATCATGTTTTTTGTAACACCCCAGCCATTACCATTACCGGCAATGCTACCTCACGATATTCTCACCCCCTTAACCACCCAGTGGAAATAGTGAGTTTTTCCCTTTTGTGTGATTTGAGACCGGTATCTAGGGGATAAGTGCCGCCTCCACAAAGTCTCACTATCAATTGAGCTCAAAAAATCACTATTTCCACATGGTGGTTAAGGGGGGGAGAGTGAAAAGATCGACAGGTAGCATCGCTGTTAATGGTAATGGCCGGGGTGTTACAATAAAAAGGGTGTCTGAGCGATAAGTACCGCCTCCACACAGTCCCACTACCAATTGAGCTAGCAGCTCAATTAGTAGTGGGATTGTGTGGAGGCAGTACTTATCCCCCAAGTACCTAACATTGCTGGTAACGATAATGGTCGGGTGTTACATTTTTAAACTTAAAAAAAAAAAAAAAATCTCTTTATGGTTTGAAACAAGCACCCAGAGCTTGGAATGATAGACTAAACAATTTTCTAATTAAAAATGATTTTGAAAAATGGTAGGTTGACACTACCTTATTTAGGAAATCAATTAAAAATGACATTCTCATAATTTGGATTTATGTAGATGATATTATTTTTGGTTCAACTAACGACAACCTCTGCCAATAATTTTATAAGTTGATACAATTGAAATGAGTAGAATGGGAGAAGTGAAGTTCTTCTTAAGAATTCAGATTCATCAAAGTCAAAATGATGTGTACATTCATCAAACTAAGTATACAAAAGAGTTTCCCAAGAAGTTAAAGTTGGATGATTGCAAGTCTATGTCTACATTTGTAACACCCTAATTTTTAACACAGATATGGAACTTTTTTATAAAAAAATAAATAAAAAAAAAAAACTAAATACTTTAGGATAAAATATTCATAACCGTACTTTAATGTAAAATAAAGTAAAATAATTAATTGTAAAATTCTTTTCCAAAAATGACAATTAGAATCATTATTGCATTATATAAAATAGTTTTGACACAACTAACTTACTTACAACTGAACAATTCACATTGACCTAAAAAAAATCACAACTATTTCAGATACATAAATTCAATGGTGACAACACCATTGCAATAAGGAAGAGAGAATAAATAAAATACTTAATTAAAAGCCTAAGCTTATCTTGAACTATAACCGAGGATGACTGGATACTAAGGGTCCATGGGTAGCATCAAGCCTCACTGCGTTCGATTGTCAATCCAAAATCATCGCTTTGTCACATCTTCGACATCGTTGCAATTCTCACACGATTCAAAACTCTAAGAGCCTAGGTCGTAAGTCTGATCCACAATTATAGTAGAGGGTCACGATCTAAAAACAACATATATACAAAAAATACAAAGCACAAAAGCATAACATGACATGGTATCAATTGATAAACAAACATGTATATAAATAGTATCGTATAACAAACATGACTCGTGTGGCAAAACGCTTTAATGCAATACTTATATGTTAAGCACATGAATCTAAAATTTTCACACCCTCCTCGAGGGGTGTAACTTATAAATGTATTGCCTCTCACATACCAGTACTAATTACCAAAGTGCCACCTATCACAGGTCAGCACGATTTACCAAAGTGCAGTCTATCATAGACCTA
>NC_021164.2:43996502-44094527 GCF_000331145.2 Cicer arietinum
GTAAGGATAAGGTGGATCAATCAACTCATAGAACCACCCAATGGCCCATCACAGTCACCACTAACATTGTGGCCCATCACGATCACCACTAACTATGAAATGTATGAGCATACACTAACTCTTTCACATCAATCATTATGTAAATGCAACTATTAAAAGACTCATTTTAATGCTCATTAAACACTAATAATTTTTAATACTTATCACAGAGCATACTCAGGACATATTCTCATCAATAAAATTCATAACACATCTGTTATCAGTTATGAATACATAATCACATCAAGTACATACACAATTGTTTGCACACTTATTCACCACTAGCACAAAGAACATGTATACAAACACACTCTACATTCAAGCATATATAATATCATTAGAAATTGCCCTAACCTCGACAGTGTTTTATTACACAAGCAACTTATGCTACGTCAGTATAACCTATCCGACGATTCCAACAACGCCTCTCAATTTCCTTGTACCTTAAATCAATCAATAAACTTAATCAATCATTGTTTTTCAAAATACCTAAATACTTTTTCAAGCTTGAATTTTAGCATAAAGTTGACATCTTAAAACTTTTAACTTCAAAACTTAAGATTGAAAACTTGTTCATAAAGTGAATATTTCTCTTTTAAACCTTTTTGATATATAAAATTTTAATCCCCTATATATATATGAACTTTCTCAAAGTCATGAAGTTTAAAGCTTTGTTTCTCAGAGTTAAATCTCTTCATAAAAATTAAAAATTTAATATCAATGACTGAAACTTTTTAGTTCAATTTATAAAGGTAGAAACCTTGTTTTCACAAACTCTCAAATCTTATTTCTTTTCGCTTAAAACTTATTTGATCATTGACCACATTAATGTGATTTATTTTGCTTAGCATCAAGACACAACTTTCTTTAGTTTATTATTATTATTATTATTCTTATTCTTATTATTATTATTATTATTATTATTATTATTATTATTATTATTATTATTATTATTATTATTATTATTATTATTATTTCTCGCAAAACAAGCAAAACAAAATAGAATTCTAAAAATAGGGTAGAACAAAGAAAAATCAAAGAAATGAAATTATCCTCTTCCTCACTACATACACAGTTTTGAATAAGATAATAAACAGTTTGTTTATTTTATTGTTAACTACAGCTATAATAATACAAGACTAAAAACATGCAAAATAACTAAAATACTTTCACATTATGTCTATCATATACATACACGATTTTATAAAAGAAAAAAATTGGAGAAAATTATTTTTACCATCACAAAATAGCTCACAAGCATCCTTTAGTAGAGAAGAACAATTTTTCTTCAAAAAATTTATTCAATTAAAGGTAGGATTAAGGAGGAAAATGGAGGTTTGCGTTCATTATTCAAAACACCAACACCCTTGTGTTGTTTGTTTGTGTATTCAAAAATATAAAATTAAAGAAGAAGAAGAAGAAGAAGAATTAAGGGAGAGGGGCACACGGGAACTAAAAAGAGGGGGAAATTATTTTTTATTTTTTTTAATTAGCAATCTTAATTAATTCTAGGCACAAATTAAAGAAGGAGTGAGGGGGTCACCTTAGATCCACGTAGTATTTACTACTTCTCCTTTAAAATATTTATCTTTAGTAAAAGTTAAAATTCACTTTATGTAAAATGACTAACTTTCTCTACAAATTATATATCCGACGCAACTCAGTTCATAGATAAATCTAATCATAAGTTGACTTGAAAAGTATTTAACAATAGTTATTATTAGGACATAAATAATTTGATTATTAAAATAATCATATTTAATATTATTCGCTCAAAAAAAATACTACTCATAAATAAATCAAGTCTAAAATCACCCCAAGAACTTGAATAAAAAATTTCATCGAAATCAATTATATTTTAAAATTTGAAAGTTTTGCAAAACTATCTGTCGATTTCAAACATTGAGAAATGTCAGTCTCAGATTTTTGACTATATTTTTTTACACGTGGACTAAATAAAAATATAATTTTTGTACTTTTATTCATGGATAAAAGAAACTGATATACTCAACAATATGTTTTAATTACAAAGCATAATTAAATATACTTAATTAAGAATTCATTTTCTACGGGTCTTACAACACCAATGCATCCAGCTTGCTCACTTGATAAAGATGAATTAGGTAAAGTGGTGGATTAGAAAATGTAAAGAGGAATGATCGGGTCACTTTTTACCTTAGTGCATCAAGACTTGATATTTTATTTAGTGTGTGTGTGCGCGCCAGATTTGAGGCTGATTCAAAACAATCCCAATTAATAGTTGTTAAGAGGATGCTTAGATATCAAAAATGAACTAATAACCTGAGTTTGTTCTATAAGATTTTATCTGAGTACAAGTTAGTTGAATATGTGGTGTTGACTATGCTGGAGACAAACTTGAAAGAAAAAGCACCAATGGTAATTGTACGTTTCTAGGTGATAATTTGATCTCATGGTTAAGCAAAGACAAGACACCATTGCCATGTCTAAAGTAGAAACTGGGTACTCTTATGGATGACGCATTAGTTGGAAGACAATAAGCTGTTTGAGAATAACATTCTTAAATTTTTGTTGTAATACATCAGCAATTTGGTTAACTAAGAACCCAATTATGCATTATAGGACAAAGCATATAGAAATCAAACATCATTTTATTATAATTTTTTTTTTCTAAAAGGGTATTTTAAATATTCAATTTATTCACACTGGTCATTTGTGGGGTAACATTTTTACAAAACCCCTTGTTAAAGACATATTTGATCTTAGTAAGAAAAATCTAAACTTGGTTTTTGTTTCAGAAAGATGTTCTGGTTTATGTATGCATTTTTTGTGGTAGAATAAAATTAGTAATTAAACTTATATATGTTTTGCTTAGATACATTTGATCTGTACTGACTTTCTAGTCATTTGCAATTCAATCTTGTTGTTGGTGTATGATTTACGGGGAATGCTCTGACTAACAACCATTCATTCTTTTTGTGTGATGACAAAAGGGGGAGACGAGGTTTTGCAAACAATCTTAAAAAAAATTGTATATACTTTGATTTAAAACATTTTAAAAGGGGGAGTATATACTTTGAAAAATTGTCAGAATCTTTCTTATGACTCTTACTTTTAAATATATGCTTAGAGTTAGGGAGAGTTTTGCTGATTGTTATTGTTTTACTTTATTTTTATTGTTAAATAAATTGTTCAAAAAAATTATTATTTTGTCATCATCAAAAAGAGGAAGATTGTTGGAATTCAGCTAGTTCTAAGAACAAACCCTTTATAATGTTTTGTTGATAACAAATGTTGTAACGTCCCAAATTTTTGATCCAAATATTACTTAAAAAGATTTATTTTCTTTTAGAAACAACTAATTTGTTTTTTCTTATGAGTAGTTCATCATGTAATAAATTGAAGATGCGTAAGAAAATAACTTGATATATTTTTTTTCGTAAAAGAACATAATGTAATTTACTAAAATATTATTTATTTATTCATTTGCAAAATTAATATTCCAATTGTTAGATCGATATTCATTTATGATCCAAAATAAAATAAATTCTCTTTAAGTGAAATTCAAAAGAAACAAGGTTGACTGAAATTAATGACATTCAATTATTTACTAGATGAAATCTCACTTCCACATTTCTATTAAAAGTTAGTGATGACGAATAAATAACTTTACAATGTACCAAAAAATTTTTAGTAATACAAAACATTATTTTTAAGTAAAAGTCTCATTTTCCCCGCGCGTGCACCAATCAAACATCATTCATGCATTAGTACCTAAATGTTGGTGTAAGGGGTCAGTTCATCCCACTGCAAATATTAAACCAAATAATAAATTAACAGCCATAAAATATGAATATAAAATCTTTTCGTAATAAAAGATTTAAAGAAATTGATTCTTTAATAGTTCTCAAATGGTATCAAAAATCATAAAATATATCTAAATAAATCAAGTAGCAACCGTAGAACAAATAATTATATCAAAATAAAAATAACAATAAAATGTATGCAAGTTATGCATGCTCCTAAATATATATGATCCGAATATAATCAGCCACACATGCGTCCACCCAGAAGTCACCCATACCAATGAGGAAAAATTAAACCAACCACACAGGCGTCCATAAAAATGCATATGATATGTCATGAAATGATAATGATGCTCAAAATGATCATGTCACCACTCACTTAAATAATCACACAAATCATCAGCCATTTAGGCAACAACAAAGATAACAATATTTAAAACACCAATCATCAACCACTTAGGCAACAACAAAGATAACAATATTTAAAACACCAATCATCAACCACTTAGGCAACCATAAAGATAATAATATTTAAAACACAAATCACCAGCCACCTAGGCAACCACACGATAATGATATTTAAAACACAAGTCACCAGCCACTTAGGCAACCACAAAGATAAAATATTTTAGATTAAATTTTTTTAATCACATAAGACATCAAATTTATATTGTCATGGATGTTCATAGTTATAGTTCAATAACTTGAACACATCAAATATGCACGTGAACAAATATCTCAAAATCACCACTTTCATTTTAATAATCCATAAGATTCGATTTGACTACGTGTTATTGATAACCATTAAAACTCATGTCACCAAGAATACAATAACAACATAAATTTCATTCCTTTCACTATAAAGTTTTCAGCATTCTAAAAATGGATTATTCATTAATGCATTCAATAATCAATTTTCTCATATTATTAAAATTAAAGAGATATAAAATTTTCTTCAATTTTCTCAAGACACATATATTGTTCATAAAAGCCAAGTTTTAAATTTAGAATACTCAAAAGTCAACACTTGAAATCAAATACATCATAATAAATATATTACTAACTACATCATTATAAAAATTATAACTTTATAATTAAATACTCTAAAACACGTAAAACACTAAACATTTTCACTACAAACATATTTATCAAGATATAATAATAAAAATATAACTTTATAATTAATTTCATCAAGATAGAGGTATTAAAAAAAACAATCAAAGCATTATAGTTAATTTCTTTATGACGAAAATAAAATCAACCTTTTTCTTTTAAGACATCCAGACATCATATCAATATCTTATGAATTGCTAATTTAATATCTAGCCTAACTCAGCATGGGGAAAAACCCTTACCTTAGACACCTTGTTTCTTAACATCTCTAAATTCGCACGAGAAATAGCTTATGAGGCAATGATGAATTCAACACCGATAGATATTGGGATTTATGACTTAGAAAATTATTTTAGGAGTATACGAATGACAAATAGGTGTGACAGCAAGAGGCCTAATGGAAATGTATGAACATAATAGTGATTTACGTTGCAATATTAAGATTGAGTTCTTGTCTAAAATTGAAGTGCACTTAATTCCAAAATTATGCTATCAATAATTACTATTTATTTAATTTTATTAGGTTGTTACAAAGTCAATTGAAATCATGTGTATTTATGTGTATGAGTTAATTAGGATTAACTAATAAAGTTCACCATATATTGCAGGGTGTCACACCATCCATTTTAATTAAATAAATAAATTAGAGATTGTCACATCACCCTTTTAATTTTTTTTTATCTAATAGTTACGAAACTAAAAAGTTCATAGAATTATTTTTGTTGACAATTAAAATAAAATTATAATTTTAGTTTAAAAGAGATGAATGCATGAGATACAAAAAGGACAATAGTCTTTTTGTGTCCTCTCTTAATTGCACAAAAAAAACTTATAATTAAATTTATAATCTTCATTTAAAAAATAAATTAAAGGTGTTAAAAATGAGTTAATACACATTATGCCAAGAAACACCGTGAATTGACATAAAATCTTGTCATAAAGGAGAATAAAAGAATGAGTTAAGTCACTAGTTTTCATTTTTAGGATGGACCAAAAATATTTTCAAAACACTTATATATAAAGGTTGGGTTTCACTAACTCTATAATATCTCCTAAAATAAATACTTATTTGGTCATAAATAAAACTAACAAACAATATAACTTTTATAAATTCTAATTTAATTAAATAATTCAACTAATATTTTATCAACCAAAATAAATCAAGTAAGACAAGAATACCACCCACACATAACAAAATAAAACAAGCATATCTAACACATCAATTTCATGATTATCGAAACTAATCAAATAAAAATTGCACAATAGTCCATTTAGAAAATAATCACATCATAAATCATCCTCGTGTAATTGTCACACTAAAAAAATTAAATAAAAATAAAGATTATAATTATTCAAGTAAAATAGAGTGTGATAAAATTTAGTTTAATTTATTTATACATAAAATAATTATTAATTTAATAATAAATCATAACAATTACTAACAAGACACTAATGAGAATAATTACTTTGTGAGAATAATTATTGCACTAATGACTTCATTGAGTGTGTAGTAAATAGAACCAGGAAATAGAGGAGACAATATCAAAGGAAACGAAGTCATCATAGTCAAGTAAAGTCAAAGTCAACACAACGTTCGGACTCTTGTTGTTACACGCGTTGTTGTGTGCACGCATCTGCATCTAATGATTTTCCTCAGAAGCATCTACCTAGCGTGCCTCTGAAGCTTCTATGTGTCTACCTCTAGAGACTGAAGCATGCCTCTATAGCTCCTACTACAATACTCTAAAGTTTTTATTCGAGTTGCTTTTGAAGCTCATGTTTCGCTCGCTCTAAAGATTGCAACTTATTCCAAGATGTTGCCTTTGATACACAGTGTAATACCTCAATTTTATCCGACCAATTAAAAATAATTCCAATAAAAATAAATAATAATATGTTCAATAAACATTTTACACTTAATATTATTAAATCTAAAAAATCGTCATTTTATATATTATGTTCAATATTAATTCTATGTTTATATGGGTTCCCATTACTTTACAATTAACACCAAAAATTAAATTAAAAAAAAAGTACAGTTTTTTTCCTGCTACATGCCTCCCCCAACTTCCTTATTTCCTTAGCATGTTTCCTTGTACTTCTCCCTCTGTTTTTCGGCTTCAAGAAGTAGTTTTCCTCTCTTATTTTAGTTTTGTTTCTTTTCTCTGTCATATTCACCATTAGTACATTCAATAAAAAATATGAGCCATCTTTTTCTCTAGTTATCTGATATGGCTAAATTTTTATTACAAAACAATAACAAACAAAAACCCATAACTCAATTTTATCTCATGAACACGCACATTCATCATTTAAGTCTATAAATTACGAACAAAAAATCACTAAAGAAAGACGAGTTTTTTCAACCGAAGAAAAAAATAAAAATAAAGAAACATAGAGTGTGAGACATAGAAGAGAAACAACATAGAAAAGGAAGAAGAAATTACAACATACAAGCAAGGTATTATAAATCTCTTTAATATTAATATTGTATATATACATATTTTCTTTTTGCTATTACATAAAATATACATACAAATAAATAAATAAATTATGTTCATGGTGTTCAAACCTTGTGCTGTCATACTTATTGTTTTCTTTTTTGTCTCCTTCAATTTTCAACATTAGAAATTGTAATCCCATGAATAGGAATGAATACATCATAGAAAAGTTAGCAATAAATCAAAAGAGAAACAAACAAAATGCAAAGGAAACCAAAACGAGGAAGATGAGGCTTAAGTTGTCGCCTTCATCGGAACGACGATCGGCCGTCACCGCCGCCTGTAACACCTCAGTTTTTATAATAAACTATTTTATTAATAAAATAGAATTTTAAATAATTAATTTGGTTTTAAATTATTTTAAAATATATGTTGATTAATTTTATTTATATGTGTTTGTTGTGGTATGATAATTTTATACATGTTTAATTTAATGAGTAGTATAAACTATAAATATTATATTAAATTATTTTATTAATTTTTCTAAAAATAATAGAATTTTAGTGTGAGGATTTTACTGAATAAGACTTTAGGTGATTTTACGTGTATATATTCATTGATAATTGTGAAAATACTTTCATATGCATTTGACTAAACAATAAATGTACATAAAATTATATTTTAATTACTTCTAACTATTTGTTATTTTAATTAATTATTTTAGAAATAATTATTTTGAATATATTATAAATATTTTAAAGTATCTTTTTTTTTACTATAGAATTGTTAGAACGTGCTGTTGGTATTAAAATGCATAAATTAACAAGTATAGTAATAGTTTTGAATATGAGAGTTTTTCTATTATTGTTATATTTTAAAAAAATTTAATTACTATATTTAATCTATTTTGTAAAATATTAATTTTGAAATATTAGTAATATTGAGCTTAATTTGTTTTATATGTGTGCTTGTTATGATGTACCTATTTTATAAATATTTATTTGATTTACTGGTTAAAATAAAATAGGAATTTTATATTTATTTATTTTGTCATTTTAACTATTCTCAAAATATGTTAATATTTTAATTTTATATTTTGGAAAATATTATTTTAATGGAAAAGTAATAAATTAAAATTAATATATAATTAACTAGATCTTGTATAAAAAAATGTTGTAAGAAAATAAAATAAGTTTGATGAGTTAGGTTAATAATAACCATTAAAAAGTCAAATATAACCTAATATAATAAGAGAAAGATAATATTGTTTCACTCATCCCTAACAAATACGGTTTAGTTACTCATGACAAAGATATAAAAGATAGAGATTAAAGAAGAATTACAAGAAAGATTCATGAATGATTCTTGATAAGACTTCTTTAGTGGTGTTAGAACCATTGAGAAAATAGCCAAAAAGAGATACCTAAAAGGTGAGAAAAACATACTTTTATGCATTTTGCATGCGCGTCATGTGCCCTAGGTGCAAGCATGTGCGCTCCAGGAGCACTTAGGCAAAAACAGGATGTAAAAATACTATAGAAATGTGCCCCGAGTACAAGTATTTGCGCTAGCTTCAAGCGCACAACATATGTTGTCTCGCGTTTACTACATTTTCTCCTCTTTTGATTCTGAATTCTGTTCTGGTGTTTTCATGAAAGTTGTAGCTATGGATCTTAGATTTCCTATGCACTTGGTTTGACTCCAATTTGACGTCTAAAACTCCATATATGATCGTAATACCCTACATAGACCATGTTGATTTCTCACCAAAATTCAACACTGCACTAAAACAAATAAACAACTCAAAATTATGAAAAATATCTACTTAATCAAGGAAATAAGAGCATAAACATGTCATTAAATCCAAGAGCTAAAATCAACAAATACATCTAATAAACTTCTTAAGTTAACTAATAAATAAAGATAAATAAGACTAAAAACAATGTAAAATATGCATATGATGAATAGTTATCAGTAGTCCCAAAATATGGCCGATGTTCAAAACCAGATAAAGAAGGATTCGTTACAAACTTCAAAAGTCATAATACCATTAGTGAATGTGAGGTTGCATAGAAAACTCAAGTTAATTATGGATAAACATCTTCTAGTATAGAAAGGAAGTTGGTGAGTCCAACATTTTATCCAATAGGGGTAAGAAACTGAAAGTCCATAAATTTGGGTATAAATTTGGGTTATTGAGCATTTTTCTCCCTATAATATATATTTTACAAATGCTTCTAGATGAAAAGTGTTGGAGAAGAACTTTGATTGAGCCATTATCAGAGGTTCACCATTATTTTGCACTTTGTCTTTTGGGAGCCATGGATGAGTGAGGATGATGAATTAGATGAATTGTTAAGATGATGAAGAATGAAGAGAGGAAACGATTTCTGCAAAGCAAGGATGGAGCAACATAAAAAATACAAAGACATCGAATTCCAAGCATTATAATTTCCAAAATAATCAATTATTTATGTATAATCAATTATTTATGTATAACAATCTATTATGCTCTAACATGTCGTGCTTTGATTGGAGCTTGAAAACAATCGATTATGGAATATTCAATAATTGATTATTTTGAGCACCTTTTGAATCTATGGAGACCAGGAAAATAATCGATTATTTCTTCTTGAATAATCGGTTATTTTTTAAAATGCACTTAGCATTGATGGTTGTGTAGTGCTTTTTTAAATTAGTAAAAAACCGTGAGCATAATCGATTATTGTAATTATTATTGTTGTGTCGTTTTTCATACTTTATGGACTAAGTTTTCTCTTTTCAATGAAGGAATAGTCAGTTATGGAGAGCCAATAGTCGATTATGTTGACACACGCACAAATGTAGACCTAGAGTCCGTTCAAGCACAAAATTGGCTTATTTTTCTGTATTGCACCAAAAAAATACTATTCTTTTGACAATAATTGGGACACAAAACCTGCATAAACTTGTTAGCACACTTAACCCAAAAGTCAGTAAAGTTTAAAATAAAAAATGCAACCACATACAATCACTCAATGCTCGATTGATTCAAAATTCCTAATTCGGTTTTTATGAAGAAAAAAAATTTCTTTGGGAGCGGTTTATTAAAAATGTATGCGAGTTGTTTAGATGTTTCTACAAACTTATTCAAGTAATCAGCTTTTTGAATATGATCCCTAATAAAATGGTCTAATTTCAATGTGTTTAGTCCGAGAGTGATAAACCAAATTTATTTGTGAGGTTTATGGCACTAGGGTTGTCGCATTTAATTGGAACCGTTTCAAGAATAATACTATAAGTAGCACGTCCCACTAGTACTTTTTGGTCCAATTTGCATTCCACAAAATCAAAATCGGATCCTAATCAAAGTGCCCTTAAGGGTACCATAAACCCATATTTTGTGAGCCAATGAGATATTGAATGTGTTGGAAAACATAAGAAAAGGGGTTTAAATTGTGTTTTTCATTTCTGAATATTAATTGAGTCTCTTAACCAAAAAGATATATTTTTATCAAATTAATCAAATTATGATTATAAAATAGTTTTAGTAAAAATAAAGTTGAGTCATAAAGAATTTAAATTAAAATAACAAAGAGACAGATATAGATAAATAGAAAGGATACAAGAATTTTTATGTATAAATTTCATCATATGTAAATATTTTTAAGACGTAGAAATTTCCTTACCCAATTATATTTTAGAAATTAAATTTATATTAATTATTAGTGCAAATTTTATTATTTTAACCAACAACTAGATATATATGGATTTAATCTTGCCATACTTTAGTCATGATTTAATGATACTATTCTAAGTATTTGGTGGTGAAAAATATATATCTATATGTG
Source organism: Cicer arietinum (assembly GCF_000331145.2). Lineage (NCBI taxonomy): Eukaryota > Viridiplantae > Streptophyta > Magnoliopsida > Fabales > Fabaceae > Cicer > Cicer arietinum. Next base: position 44,007,711 of record NC_021164.2, read on the forward strand.
TCACTTTATATGATTTATTTTTATTAAGATTTTATCGAACATGCATAAATAATATAATGTAAGTGAAAAATATATTAATTATGAATAGGAGTTATGGAAAGTCAAAGGAGCTTGATTAACATTATGACTTAGTTTATCCTATGTATTAATATTTTATTCTTCATATGTATCAAATTATTTTATCCATATAATTTCACTAAATGAATGAACTTTTGACCATGTTATCTAAGAATAGATGAAATTTATACACAAGTAATCTTGTAGCTTAATTTGTAAAACGAATTAGTTACTTTGGTGCATATATCCAAGTCCGAACCTGAGGTGGGTTCAATTTTTTTAAAATGTTTTTTATGAGAAGTCCCACGTTGTTAAGAAAATGAGTTGCAATTAGGTGACTATGGTAAAGACACCTTAAAGATCAGTTATCATCACAAGTAAGAAACATTCTATTATTTCCTAGTTTATTCTTTGCACTTTTTATTGAACAATAATATGATTTTATTTATAAAACAAGATTATAATCCATTTAGAATGATATGTGATTTTAAAGAGTGGGGAAATTGAAGAAATGTTTTATGATATTTATGGTTGTAGAAATGCTTTTTAGGCTACATAAATTTATTTGTAAGTCAGTCCCAGTGCGTGAATTGTTATAATTTATTGGTTTTGAATTTTGTCATGGAAATAACTTTTAAACGTGTTTTCTATTTTCAATAAAAGTTTCAAATTTTTTCCAACTTCATTTGACCCTTTATTCATATGTTAAAACATGTCACAAGTTGATCCAGCTGTAGCTGTCCCTTTTTGTACATCTGATGCCTTTTGGTAAAAATTGAAACACATGAGTTACTTTTGGTTAAATTAAAAATTGTACATCCTAAACTTTCTAGAGATTGTTCTTTTTCTAATTTCTAACACTATTGTCATATTAATAAAATTGACGAAGTTTATGTTAAAGTGAAAAATTTTATGTTAAAGTGGTTTTATTTAAAAATAATTTTGAATTTAGCAAATAGAATGATGTATGAGCTATAAGAGTATGATAGATTTTATAAGTGGTATTGATATTTATTTTGCAAAATTATTTAATTGATAACTTAAATATTATTTGTAACCACTACGCGAAAAAACGCATTTTACAGCGCTTTTTTTAAGCCATTTACAGCGCTTTTTTAAAAAAATAAGCGCTGTGGAAACGAGCGCTGTAAATGATACAACAGCGCTTTTAAAAAAGCGCTATAAAACATGTAAATACAATGCGCGCTTGTTATGCACATTTTACAGCGCTTCTTCACAAAAAGCGTTGTAATATGCACCCCATTATATGAGTTATGGGTGTGCATATTACAGCGCTTTCTCAAAAAAGCGCTGTAAAATGCCCACCCATAATTTCATATATGGGTGTGCATATTACAGCGCTTTCTCAAAAAAGCGCTGTAAAATGCCCACCCATAATTTCATATATGGGTGTGCATATTACAGCGCTTTCTCAAAAAAGCGCTGTAAAATGCCCACCCATAATTTCATATATGGGTGTGCATATTACAGCGCTTTCTCAAAAAAGCGCTGTAAAATGCCCACCCATAATTTCATATATGGGTGTGCATATTACAGCGCTTTCTCAAAAAAGCGCTGTAAAATGCCCACCCATAATTTCATATATGGGTGTGCATATTACAGCGCTTTCTCAAAAAAGCGCTGTAAAATGCCCACCCATAATTTCATATATGGGTGTGCATATTACAGCGCTTTCTCAAAAAAGCGCTGTAAAATGCCCACCCATAATTTCATATATGGGTGTGCATATTACAGCGCTTTCTCAAAAAAGCGCTGTAAAATGCCCACCCATAATTTCATATATGGGTGTGCATATTACAGCGCTTTCTCAAAAAAGCGCTGTAAAATGCCCACCCATAATTTCATATTATGGGTCTGCATTTTACAGCGCTTTTCTTGTACATTTTACAGCGCTTTCTTACGAAAGCGCTGTAAAAGGTGCACCATTAAAGCGCTTTAGAACAACATTTTACAGCGCTTTTTAAAAAAAGCGTTGTAAAATGTGTGTGTGTGTTTTTTTTTTAAACGCTGTAAATTAATTATTTGAAATGAAAAGCGCTTTTTAGCCTTTTATGGCATATTTTTTAAAAAGCGCTGTCTTTTATCTTTGTATCCAAAATTATTTTGATTCAAAATCACTTCACAATCAGTAGAACAGAACATATTATAGACAATCAGTAGAACAGAACATATTATAGACAATCAGTAAAACAGAACATATTATAGACAATCAGTAAAACAGAACATATTATAGACAATCAGTAGAACAGAACATATTATAGACAATCAGTAGAACAGAACATATTATAGACAATCAGTAGAACAGAACATATTATAGACAATCAGTAGAACAGAACATATTATAGACAATCAGTTCACACAATCAGTAGAACAGAAATCAGAACTCTGTAACTTTATTAACATATATGTAACTCTGTAATTTACAACCTAAGTAACTACATTCAGATACATATATACAACCTAATTTACAACCTAATTACCTACATTCAGATACGTATATATATATAACCTAATTTACAACCTAAACTACATTCAGATCCATTATATAATAACTAACAGATCCATTATATGCATATATTGTGTCCTATGATCATTTACATATAATAACTAACAGAATATACATTATATGCACTAGCTACCATATAATATTCAGATCCCTTGCCCAGCAGCAAGCTATTTCCCAGAAAATCAAATAATTTTCATGTCAAGCACGTACTGACACCATTCTTCCTTTAATTCCATCAGATCTTCCTCAGAATATGATGGACTGGAATTGGCAAAGTACTGCAATATAAAAATTGAACATATTATATTAAGTTAGTATCAAATATATAGATAAATATAAAAATTGAACATATTAGATTAAGTTAGTATCAAATATATAGATAATTTATATATGAAAATCATATAATGCAAATACCGTACCGTTTCTGGGATAATAGTTTTATTCTTCTCAACAATCTCCTTCATGAATCTCAATATGTAGTACCCACAGTCGATGTTATTTGTTTGACGAGGGCACTTTATTGAGATCCATGTAATGTTATTAGACTTCTGCTTCGACACTTTAGCACCTCTTTGAGCTCGATAAACTTTTAAGGCACTATCGAATGAATAAATGTGATTATTAGAGCATGAATATATATATATATATATATATATATATATATATATATATGTAGGACCTACAAAAATGAGGTAAAATGTTAGTTTATTGAATCTGAAAAAATAAAAAACCTTAGGCAATAAATGTGACAAACCTTTTCGGGAGATGTAACTGATTTGTCCTTGGGAATCTTTTTTTCGAGGGCAACAAGGTGTGTGGGCCATGCCACGTAACTGCCAATAGCGTCGCTTAAGAACTTCATATCTCCATCGTTGTCCGGTATGGGCAACGGTGCAGTTGGTTCGAAAGCAACCGTAGGCGATACTTTGACATGGCCCGCGGGGATCGGAATATTGTGCAATACTTCTCCCGAAGTATTGTGCAATATTCCTTTTCCCACCTTCCGTTGAGTCGGCGAGGACAAGTATAGGACACATGTAGTGACACCCTACATCAATAGTTAAAACATAAGTACAGTTAATATATAAGTTTGTTTAATACATAAGTAATTACATAAGCAAGTAAGTAGTAAGTAATTAATTACCTCGGGAATACTCTTCAAACCGACGTTGCAACTCCCGGTTTCACTCTCCATTTGTATTTCAGGTTGGAGCTGAACCGGAAGTTGCTTGTCTTTATTCGTATTCACCAAGAGTGCCACTTGCTCCGATAAGATTCTGAGCTTCTCTAATACTTCCTCGTTGGAAGGTTTTTGGCGCTTCTCTTGAGGAAAAAAGCTTTTGGGAGTTACGCCAAATCCTTTCCCCCTCACTCGACCGGAATACTCAGGGACATTAAACACTTTCCCAAGAATGTCCCTGCACGTATCCTTGTTGCCCTCTTGAGTTTCAGAACTTTGTTCAATAGTTTCCTAAAATACATGTAACATTAAAAAGATAAGTTCAATAGCATTTTTAAAATACAATATTAAAAAATATTAAAGTGATAATATACTTACACAAAGTTCTACAACTTTCTTGACATTTTCATTATCAACCACTCCTTCTTTGTTAACACGCGCTTCCTTCCATAAGATATGACGACCCAAGGGTTGATCGGCTTGGGTGTCTTTTCTCTATTCGTTAAAATCATAAACAAAATAATACAAATTAGTTACACACTATAGTTTATAATACAAATTACAAGTGATGTTTAATTACTTACAATTTTTTGTTCAAGGCGTGCATATCCCATACGTGATTTCTTGTATGGGTGTTTTGGGTTGCTTGCCCGTTCGCGATTTGCCTTACTAATATTCTATATAAAAAAAAAATAGCAATTGTGTAAAAATTTAAAATACGCTACGAATATGAATAATAAAACACAAATGCTAATAAATTAATCACTTACGACAAACGCCGGGTCAGAACGTTTGGAAACAAATGCACTCCATTCATCCTTTGATATATAATGTTGATATATCTTTGGAGGTTCAGCATTTGTGTTTCCTTCTCTATCTTTTAGATAGAAATTTGAGAGATGGGATCTAAATCCACGATGGATTTTCCCAGCAACTCTCAAAACATATGACTTTCGTTCCTCATCAAGAACAAAAGTGGTCTGCAATGAAAACAATTATAAGTAATGTATTTTACAGAAAAAAAATTATAAATGACAAAAGAGTAGATCAAAATATTTACTTGAATGTCATTCCAGATGATATCTTTGGCATCCTTCAACGCCTTATCTCTCCAGTTGTCTATTGTTATTGGGACATTTTGACGAACAACAGCCCCAATGTAGCTTACAAACATGGAGCTGTTGGGGTCAACTGGCTGACCACTCTCGTTCCAGCCAACCTAATAAACTCATATAGTAAGTACATGCCCTAAACCCTAAAAAAAGATAAAAAAACACACAGCAAACAGAGTATATATAGTATACCTCAAATTTAATGCCACTGCTCCGTGCTTTAATCACCCTTTGCATGATAGTTGCACCACGTTTGACTTCTTTTTCGTAAGTCTTAGAGGTGCCAACTTCTTCATTTTGAACTTCTAAATCTTTGTTTGTATCCATTTAACTACAACAAGTTCAACATGCACTTTAGTATAACATCAACAAGCTCAACATGGATCATGCATTATTATAAACAAACTCAACATGTATCAGTATATCTTAAAAAAGCTCAACATGCATTCTAATGATTACAAAAATTTAATAACATCAATACCTGAATAATGATGGTTCGAAGAAAGACGAAATGCAAAGAAAAGAGGGTTTGCAGAAAGTTCACAGAAATATGGTTCACAGAAATACGGTTTGAAGAAATACGTAATGAGGGTTACGTATTTCAATGAAAATATATTGTGTGAAATGGGAGAGATGATCTTGGATGGAAATAAGGTTCGAAATGAAGGAGATGATCGTGGAAATAAGGTTCGTAAAGGACGGGATGATAGGGTTTGCAAAAGAAGAGAAGAAATGAAGGTTGAGATGAAGGTTACGTAATGAAGAGGAAACTGAAGAGGTAACTGTTATATATACGTAACACTTTTACAGCGCTTTTTATAAGCCTTTTACAGCGCTTATTTTGTAAAGCGCTCTAAAAGGCTTCTTTAGTTAAATTTTTAAAAGGCTCTTTTACAGCGCTTTTTTCAAATAAGCGCTGTAAAAGACCTCCGTGTGTTATTATGTTATTTGAATGCCTTTTACAGCGCTTTTTTCAAATAAGCGCTGTAAAAGACCTCCGTGTGTTATTATGTTATTTGAATGCCTTTTACAGCGCTTTTTTCAAATAAGCGCTGTAAAAGACCTCCGTGTGTTATTATGTTATATGAATGCCTTTTACAGCGCTTTCACACATAAGCGCTCTAAAAGGCTTCTTTAGTTAAATTTTTAAAAGGCTCTTTTACAGCGCTTTTTTCAAATAAGCGCTGTAAAAGACCTCCGTGTGTTATTATGTTATATGAATGCCTTTTACAGCGCTTTCACACATAAGCGCTCTAAAAGGCTTCTTTAGTTAAATTTTTAAAAGGCTCTTTTACAGCGCTTTTTTCAAATAAGCGCTGTAAAAGACCTCCGTGTGTTATTATGTTATTTGAATGCCTTTTACAGCGCTTTTACACATAAGCGCTCTAAAATGTCTCTTTATGTTAATTTTAAGAGGCTCTTTTACAGCGCTTTTCCCAAATAAGCGCTGTAAAAGACCTCCGTGTGTTATTATGTTATATGAATGTTTTTTAAAGCCTTTTACAGCGCTTTTCCACATAAGCGCTCTAAAATGTCTCTTTATGTTAATTTTAAAAGGCTCTTTTACAGCGCTTTTTCCAAATAAGCGCTGTAAAAGGCCTTATTGTTTTTGTGTTTTGTTATGTTATGTTATTTTTTAAACAAGCTCAACATGCATGCAAAACCCACATAGTAGTAACTGGTCACCACAAAAATCCCTTCCTCTTCACCAAACTCTTCTCCTTTTATGCATCTTCTTCACAAACATCAAAGCTTACTCTTTCACAATTCAATCTCCACCTCAACACCCTTTTTATCTCTTTACATTCTCTTTCCTTCTTAAATCGAAACTTAATTGGTATTCAGGATCATTGCCATGTTGCGAAAAATGGGTTTGTGTCTGGTGTTTTTGGGGATTCCCATGATGCGTACAAGGTGTTTGAAGAAATGGGTTTGTGTCTGATGTTTTTTGGATTCCCATGATGCGTACAAGGTGTTTGAAGAAATGGGTTTGTGTCTGATGTTTTTTGGATTCCCATGATGCGTACAAGGTGTTTGAAGAAATTAGGTGTCTGATGAATATTATTTTTAAAGCTTTTTTACAGCGCTTTGTCAAATAAGCGCTGTAAAATGTCTTTTTTACTCACTTTCAAAAGAGTCGTTTACAGCGCTTTGTGTGAAAAGCGCTGTAAAAGGTATAAAACACTCATTATTTTATTTTTAAAAGGATCTTTTACAGCGCTTTTTAAGATAAGCGCTGTAAAATGTCTCTTTATTTTATTTTTGTGTTTGGTTTATTTGGGTTGGGATGACATTAAAAACATTTTTATCATTGTTTATTGGATTAAAAATATTGTTATCATTGTCTTTATCACAATACTTTAGGAGATGATGAATTATTAGAAATGAGTATTCTGAAGAATCTATATATATATATGCACTGAGCAAAAGAGAATCTCTCTATTCAGTTCAGTTCAGTTCATGTAAATTACTAATTTATATTCAGTTCAGTTCATGTAAATCAAGCTAAATATAAAACACTCATTGTTACATGAACTTGGTATAAAACACTCAAATCAAGCTAAATATAAGCAGAAAATAAATTAATCAGAAAATAAATTAATCAGAACTTAGTATAAAACACTCAATTCAGATTACATGCATATTTACAATAACACAGTTCAGATTACATGCATAGCTTATATAAAACAATTAAACATATATATACATTAAGATGCCCTTCTTCTTTTCCTGGTGACATTCACATTTGTTTGTCCATTTACAATACGAAACGATGGATTAATCCAAATTCCCTCATCATGATCATCTCTAAGATATAAACCATCATCAGTTGAATCAATTTCATGTGGTTGTTGTGATGTTGCAAATAAAAGATCATTACCAACATCTTCATCATTATTGTTATCATCACTTATTTTATTGGTCGATAGGACAACAGACCATTTATCATTAGAAGGATCAGTGACATAAAACACTTGTTGAGCTTGCGACGCTAAAATAAAAGGCTCGTCTTTGTATCCCACCCTATTAAAATCGACAAGCAAGAATCCTGACTCATCAATCCGAACGCCATTATTATTATCGACCCACTTGCAACCAAATATGGGAACACGAAACATTGTGTAGTCTAACTCCCATATGCGCTCGATAACCCCAAAATATGATAGATTTGCATATATTGGGTTTTTGTCTTTTGCACTTGAGACATGCATCGCTTCAGCTACGAGAGTGACTCCACTATTTTGCATAGTGGTCTGATCATCTTGTTCTTTGGTATAAAATGTGTAGCCGTTAATAACATAACCAGTGTAAGAAAAGACATGTAAGCTCGGACCATTTGCTAGCCACCTCAATCTATTTGAAATTGATCCGGGGTCTATATCAAATTTTGACATTATGTGATTTTTTAACCATGTTACAAAACTTCGATTGTGCTCTCGAGTTATCCAATTTTGATTCCTATTCATGTTCAAACGAGATAACTGATCAATGTGTATTGTAACATACGGTTGAACCTCATCATCATTGTGCAGAACATACAATTGTGCCTGCTCCCATTCTGTCCTTGATATAGTCAGTAGTCTCCTTCCAGTTATCCCTTCTCCTGATAGTCTTCCCGAATGACGAGACATGGGAAGCCCTATGGATTCAACATTGGACAGATATTCAGTACAAAATTCAGCAGCCTCTTCAACAATGTATCGTTCAGCAATACAACCTTCTGGTCGACTTCTACTTTTTACGTACCCTTTTAATATTTTCATATATCGTTCTATCGGATACATCCATCTCATATAAGCTGGCCCACAAAGTTGTGTCTCCTTAACCAGATGAACAGTAAGGTGAACCATTATATCAAAAAACGATGGTGGGAAATACATTTCAAGCTCACACAAAGTAACAACAATTTCCCTCTGCAATGTCGGTAATTTCTGAGGGTCGATCACTTTACTACAAATTTCCCTGAAGAAGAAACATAATCTAGTTAAGGCTAGTCGAACTTTTTCAGGTAAAATGGAACGTATACCTATTGGTAGCAAATGCTCCATTATAATATGACAATCATGGGTCTTCAAACCTTTTAACTTGAGGTCTTTCATACAAACCAAATTTTTAATGTTCGAAGAGTATCCTTCTGGAACTTTAACTTCGTGTAGAAATTTACATAAAACAATTTTTTCCTTTCTAGATAGAGTATGAGCGGCTGGAGGTAGATATGTGCGATTTCCTTTCTTTACTGGAGCCAGTTCATTTCTTATTCCCATATCGACCAAGTCCAATCTTGCATTGACGCCATCTTTAGACTTTCCTGGAACATTGAGTAACGTACCAATAACACTTTCAAATACATTTTTCTCAATATGCATCACATCGAGGAAATGTCTTACATACAATGACTTCCAATATGGCAATTCAAAGAAAATTGACTTTTTCTTCCACCCAGTTTTCACCAGCTCTCCCGCAAAAGGTTTGCCAAATTTATTGGTCAAACCTTGTACTTTTTCAAGTATTTGATATCCAGTCGGTGCTAAAGGAGCTTTACCTTCCTCTGATTTTCCATTGAATGCATTTCTCCACCCACGATACTGATGACTATAAGGTAAAAATCTACGATGTCCAAGAAACACATTCTTCTTACAATGTTTCAACCGCATCCAATTTGTACTCTCTTCACATATAGGACATGCACACTGACCTTTAATGCTATATCCTGATAAATTACCATATGCTGGAAAATCATTAATTGTGCCGAACAACATAGCCCTCAAATGGAAACATTTTTTCTTATACCCATCATAAACTTCCACACCTGTCTCCCACATAATTTTTAAATCTTCAATTAAAGGAGTCAAGTATACGTCGATATCATTCCCCGGTTGTTTGGGTCCAGAAATTAACAGAGACAACATCATAAACTTACGCTTCATACATAACCATGGAGGTAGGTTATATATTACCAAAATCACAGGCCACGTGCTATGTGAGATGCTTTGAAGACCATGTGGATTCATTCCATCAGTAGAAAGTGCAAGTCTTAGATTTCTTGACTCTATCCCGAATTCAGGATACTCCTGATCAATTTTTGCCCATTGTGGGGAATCTGCAGGGTGTCGAAACATTCCATCTCTAATTCTTTCATCTGCATGCCATGTCAAGTGTTTTGAATCTTCTTCACTGCGATACATGCGCCTAAATCTTGGTATTATAGGAAAATACCACACGACTTTTGCTGGAGTAGATTCTTTCTTCTTATATCGAGAGACATTGCATTTCGGACACGCCTTAAGTAGTTCATATTCGTTTCGAAATAAAATGCAATCGTTAGGACACGCATGAATCCTTTCGTAACTCATTCCAATAGAACACAAAATCCGTTTAGCCTCGTAGGTTCGACTGGGAAGTTCATTATCATCTGGCAACATATCTTTTATGAGTGTTGTAATAGCGCTTGTTTTACAGCGCTTTGCATCAAAAGCGCTGTAATAGGTTCCGTTATTTTTAAAATATAATTACAACAGCGCTTGTGTTTAGCAAGCGCTGTAAAATGGGCGCTGTTAAATCTCATTTTTGGCGTAGTGAACTAAGTATTAATAAGAATTCAAATTAATTATTTAGTGATGTAAACATAAGGAACCACAAAATCTTGAGTAGGATTTAGAGTAGATAGATGTGTTTAATATTAAGTGAGTGGTTAATTAAGTTTTGAAGGTATAGAGTATATGAAACTAAGACTATTGCGTAAGGATTATAATAACGACGCTCCTAAACGGTAAAGACAACACTACATTCACATTCGTATTTGAAATAAAGGTGCTATAATTGTACTATGTTATCATGTTATATTCCATCGTGTTGTTTATGTTGAGTATGAGTACATGTTTAATATGAGTTATATGTCATTTTGATTTATAGTTGAATTTCATTTGTATGAGCTAAAATGATTAGTGATAAGAGGTTACTAATTGTATGACTTTGTTTCTAAACCAAGTGGGTGTAGGACAAGTCAAAGCCCAAATACTTTTGTGAGAATTCCTATTTGGGTTATTAACAAATGTGAATCATTCATGCATACATAGTGTCTCAAACCATTACATAAGGGGGTGTTGGGAACTAAACTCTGAGCAAGAGTATTTGAGTTGTGCAAGCAGGACAATTTTGCCTTGCAGAGTGTTGAATATAATTTTCCCTGTGGAGTGTTGGATATTCAGGGATCATGTGCATTTCCATAGAGATTATCAAAAAGGAACTTGTGCATCATAGCTATTTACTAATTGTGTTAATGTGTTGTACTTGTTTCATTGATTACAGATGCTAATTTTAATTGAACAATATATATATATATATATATATATATTAAAGTAAGATGAAATAAATAGGGGTAGTCACTGTATTTTTGACGTCAGCTACTCTTACTAAACTATATATATATATATATATATATATATGCATTCTTATTTACATTATGTTTGTTATTTGGAGATGACTCTTACTTATGGATATATGATTGTAGATATGTACTTTCTCCTTGGTTGTGATGCTAGGGAGGTAAGTTGATCAAGTAGATGAAGAATCGGGTAGAATGATGAAGTTCAGTTAGAGACTCTGATTTTCTTTTAACACTGTTGTTAGCCTTATTGAGAGAATTTTTCACAAGCATTCAAAATCATGACCAACTAGGTTTTTCTCTTGGATAGAAAAAGACCAAGAGTCTTGCTTTAGGATTTCGTTATTTTATTTACATAACAACTTGCTTGCATGTAATCGTAATGACTATGTTTTGTTGATGAAGTTAATAAAATAAAATTTATTATTTGTTTCAGAGCAAATAATTATTTTACTTTAGTCTTGTTTTAAAGAATAATAATCCACATTTTTCATGTTTAGGATTTCGTTAATAATAGGCGTAATTGCAGTTTTGGTCCCCCTATTTTAGTTGAATCACAAAAGTAGTCCCCCTATTTTATTTCTCTCCAGTTTTGGTCCCTCAAATAGAATTTTGGTCCAAAACTTGATAAAGTTTCTTTTTTTTTTTTTTGCTTTTATTTAAGTCACATCATGTCTCAAGATCTCGTGGTGCAACAATTGTACTTGAAATCTATGATTATAAATGGTGTGGTGTAACTTGAAAAAATGAAACTTCATCAAGTTTTGGATCAAAATTTTGTTTGGGAGACCAAAACTGGAGAGAAATAAAATGGGAGACTACTTTTACGATTCAGCTAAATAGGGGGACCAAAACTACAATTAAGTTTTAATAATAGTTCAAAAAATCATGATTTTACAATATCTGTTACTAAAACTTATACCAACAAGTTTCTAAAATGTTTGAAGTTTTGTATATAAGATCATCAACATAATTTAAGATTATTCAACAATTGGATTAATTTAATTCGTCTTTTTTAAAGAAGTATTGAAGGTGTAAGTATGGAAAGTTTGACATCTGAAATCAATATATCCTAACTCAAATATCGATATAAACTATATATATAACTGAAGTTTTGATATATATATATATATAAAAGCAGAAGGTCTACTTTCAACCTTTTATTTATACATCTAGATTTTTTATTTTTTTTTTTTGCATGCTATTTATACAGGGGAAATTTATATTACACGTGAAAATTTTATATTACTCGCCAGATTTAATTATTTTATTAAAGAAAATTTATCTTCTTCCTCACATTTGGAAACTTTATCTTTCTCATTATTTTTAATTTGTAATTTTATCTTTCTTATCATTTTTGAAAACTTTATCTTCCTCCTCACTTTTAAAATTTTTATCTTTCTTCTCATTTTTTAAACTTTCGTCTTTCTCATATTTTGAAATTTTGTCTTCCTCGTTATTTTTGAAAACTTTATCTTCCTCATCACTTTTAGAAACTTCATTTTCCTTGTCACTTAAAGAAACTTTATTTTCCTCGTCACTTAAGGAAACTTAATCTTCCTCGTCACTTTTGGAAACTTTATCTTCTTCAACACTTAAGGAAACTTTATCTTCCTCATCACTTTTAGAAATTTTACCTCTTCATCACTTAAGGAAACTTTATCTTCCTCATCACTTTTGGAAACTTTATCTTCTTCATCAAACAAGTGATTTAGAAATTTACGGTTATGATGAATAGATTTAGCAACATTCTTCTGTATCAAATTTGCAAGGACAATCATCTGATCAGCTTCAGCTTTTAGAAGTGTCACTTCATCCATCAAGCCAGCATAACTATCCACGGTTGTCATTCGGTTTACCATAACTAATGGAGAACGCATTAAATCAAGAAATATAAAAGTGAAATAGAAATTAATATATATATATATATATATATCCTCCATATATAATATAAACATCGCAACTGATACACTATATTCTGAAAAAGCATACCATTGTATCCCCCAGAAAGAAACTGATTTACAAATCCATGAAGCAACTCCAATATCTTATCCTTTGTTGAAGGCAACCTTGGATGATCCCACGCAATTTTTTTGGCTGGGCCCCGAGTGACATTTTGTGATTTAAGATGCATATTACGAGAAGAACTAGGATTGCCCTTAAATACAGCTTTAGAACCATCCTACCAAAAATAATATACTGGTGTCATTCAAGTCCACTGCATTAAAAGCTAGTCAATTGGGTAAAAAGTTAGTACCATGGTAACCCGTGCAAATGTTCCACTGAATTGTGAATGCCGACTAATATTGCCAAGCCTACTAATAATTTTTTTCTTCTTTTCTTCCTCCATGATGGACTGGAGACTATCAAGAGAAGCTTGAGAGTCTTCATCCACCTGAAATAAACTTTACAAAAATATAAGTGACCAAACAATTTACAACCAAAGGTTAAGAATTAAGATATAACGGCACAAGAGAGGTAACATCCATCAAAGCCTTGTAAACTATGTACGCAGAGGGCATTTTAGAAAGAAATATCTTAATTAACAGGGTGCACTAAAATATTTTTTTTGTAAAGATGAGAAGATAGAAAGCAAAAAGTGAAGGAGTGGATTTTAAATTTCTTCTCTTTTGAATTGTTTCAAATTGTGGCCAACAACTGAATTACACCATAATGTTGTTTTTCGCAAATCACTAAGCAATTCATGCACAAAGTCACCACGCAATACCGCAATTTGGGTTCAAATGGCTACATTGGGCCATAATGGGCTAACTTTTAACACTCAAAATTATGAGTTTTTTTTATTTATCACCCCATTTTATATATATATATATATAAACCTTATAAGTATGGTTCTCTAACTTCATTAGAAAACGTATACTTTAATAAAAGTTTGAGGTCTGAATATGATTTTAGTTCTTGCATTTATATATTTTTTTTGTTTTAGTCATGGTAAGTATTTTTGTTTAAATTTAATCTCTGCAAATTTTAAAAATGTTATATTAAGTCTTTGAGATCATATGTGATCCCATAAACTGACATAAGGGTTTAAAAACAACATTTTTTGTATTTACAAGGACTTAATCCAAATAAATAAAACACTTATAAGGATTAAATAAAAAATAGTACAATTTTAGCAATTAAATTCATATTGAAACCAAGTAATCATAAAGTTATAAAATACTAATATCATTTTAATAAGTTTAATTTGAGGATCCTAGTTTTATATTAATATCATTTTTATTTTATCTTAGAAGAGATGTAAATTCCACTATAATTAATTCACACAACTTTGAAGTCGTGAGTTAAAATTTGGAACAAAATACCCAACCTAACAATATCGACATTTACCAGTTGAACTTAGACTTACAAACTATATTTTTATCATTTTAATAAATTTAATTAGAGTGTGTGTTAATGTAAAAATATTTATAAATGTATTGAATCATATTTTTAATAAATTGTATACATTATAGGCTAACATGACTCACAAATAATTGTAGGAGGTGGAGGAGGGGGAGGGGGAGGAGGAGGAACATTATCAGCTAGAACTTGAGAAGAGAGAATAACAAAAAGTCCCAAACCAAGAAACATATAAGAATTTGAGTAAGCCATGTCACTTCTTGGAGTATTACAATTCAATGTTGCTAAATAATAAAGTAGTATTCTCTATATATATGGAAAGAAGATATCCTTTTTTTGGGCCAAGAGTCAAATTTCAAATTAAATTAAGGCAAATCTTTTGGCAAAAGCAACTTCAAAAGGACATGTAAATATTGATATAGAAATTAGATTTAAATATGTTTTTGTCCTTATAAATATGTTTTATTTTAATTTTAATCTTTATAATTTTTCATTTAATTTATAGGCTTTTAAATTCTAACAAGTTTTAAAAAAGTTTTTATGAATTTTTTTTAATAAAAAAATATTAGCATCGCTAATTTTAGATGAAGTGGCACATGGTGATTTTAAAAATTACAATTTAAAATGTAACAAATATTAGATAGGGTTCGATCAAATTTTTTTTTTAATTCAGCTATAATTTTTTTTAATTAAGGTAAAAATTTATTAAAGAAACAGAAAGAAAAAAAAAATCTCCAATCAAACAAGTTTTCTTGCCCTTGGACACAAATAATATAATATAGTTTTAGTATGCATATTCTTTTTAATTGTCTAAGAAATCATCGTTGTAAAAGACTCTTCATTAAAAATAGAATGACAAGTTGCGCTAATATCTCTATCGATAAAATACTATGCAATATCTCTCAATCAAGAACATTCATGGGATGTAAATTGTAGCACTTCATATTTTATTAAAAAAAAAAAAAAAAACTATTTCATTAATTAAATAGAATTTTAGAGAATTAATTTATTATTAAAAGTGATTTAGAATATACATTAATAAATATATTGATTAATTTTCATTATATGTATATTTGATGTGGTGTTACAATTTAATACATATTTGATTTAATAATTAATATAAAATGCTGATATCATGTTTAACCATTTTATTTATTTTATAAAAATATACTTGATGAATAATATTGAAGTTAATAACAATTAACAATTTTTTTAGAAATTTAGAAACCGAAAGAAAATAGATTTTGGAGCAGACTGCTCTTTGTATCCCTGTTTCCAACTTCTAAACACAATATTGGATAACACACGGCAGTAAGCTTTTTTGTTTTGGCACCGACAAAATGACTCTTTTTCGGTTTCAGCAGACTGGGCCTTACTGTTGTGCTGGGCTATTTCCACTTGAACCTGCACACGTCCGGATTACTCCTGCACTCCCCAGACCAATATTACTCATCTTCCTCACACACACACACAAAAAAAAATGAAGAAACGCAACTAGACATGAACCCTCATTATGCAGTGGCGGATCTTCTCGGAGGTGGGCAGGGGCCACAACACCCCTTATATTTTTTAAATATATATATATATAATAATCATATATTATCAAAATAATAGTGATAAATTATTAAAATATCCTCAAATTGTATAGTTTTGAGAAATTGACGTTGCATTTCGCCTCATCCCTCTCCACCCATGTACCTCTCTTCTATCTGATATTTGTTGTGTCCTCTCTTAGAATTTATACTACTAAACTATAATAAAATTAATACAACAAGCTCTATATATAGATAAACTACCTAATATCGAATGATAAACTAACTAATCTCGAACATACAAACTCTAACACCCTAGTTAGCAACTCAACTACTAACTATTAGCAAACTTTTTCATGTTAACCTTTGATATATGTTACAGTGTGATACTATTTTTTAATTGTGAATTGTTTTAACTAATATGTATATTTTTTTAGGAGTGACACAATATTTAAACATACAAAAATTGATGCATTTTTTAAGAAGAAAGTTTTCGACAAAGATGAAAATGGTAAAATGGATATATTTGATTTGATTTGATTTGATTGAATTGTGTGACTTGTGAAAATTGTAAAACTTGTGAGAATTGAAATTATAATTTTTTCAACTTGTCTACTATGTATGAATTATGTGAAACTCTAAAAAAAAAACACTATAGGACTTTTAAGAATTTTATTTATAATATTTTAGTTAATACTTGTCGCTCCCCAGCTCCCCCTAATATTTTGTGCAAGATCCGTCACTGTTTGAATGGACTGTATTTTGCCTTTTCTGGCCTCCATTTTCATCATTGGAAAAGATGACGTCGGATCTTGTCAGTGCTTCGGTGCGTCAGTGAGACTTTATCTTATTATCTATTTGGCATCATTTTATCTTCGTTCTTATTCCTAAATTTTTAATTAATTATGTAACTTTGATTTTATGCTCTGCATGATTTTCTAGTCGTATTTTGGTGATCCTATGAACCAGACGTTGATTTCAAACACATTCAGACACGTTTGTTGCGCGTTGTAGGGTTGGTGTTGCTTTGAAACTCTTGGTGATTCACATATTTTATGAAAGTGTCAATTAATGTATGAGGTGATAGTGAGTTTGAATTCATGAGTGTAAAGTAAGTCAAATGAACACAGAAGTCGTATTTCCCAAAATTCATCTAAGACTTGCTAGGTGTGGCTGAAGTCCTTTGAATAATAATTGACTAATGAGAACCCTTAAAATTTGGTGAGCTTAAAACAAGAGTTAGAAAATTTTATAGGGTGTGTTAGTGCAAAAGGGGTTTTAGCTACAATCCTCTGGTAGATGTTTTAGTGATAACAAAAACAAACAAATAAGCGCTCTAACTTGCCCCTCTAGTGACGCGAAGCAATGTTGTGTTTTGGCTTAATCTTATAACTCAAGCAATGTTCTAGTTCTAGTGACTCTGAAAATACATGATATATTTTGTTTCAGTAGTCTCTATTGAATGCAACTTGTCTGCCTCTGATACGATTGATAAAGCAAGTAATCATTTGTCTCTAATAAGCTTAACAAACGAGTGATTGTTTACCACTGATAATCACATCATCACTTCAGGCATTTGATCGTCTAACTCTAACTTATGTCGTATGCTCTAAAAGAAGTCAACGCTCTAATAAGAGTCAACACTATGAAGAAAATCAACGTTCCAAAGAGGACAAAGCATTTGCACATCCTCTGATCAACATCTTGAATCTACTACTTGTCTGAAAGTCTTCAACACATATTGAAAATAGTGATGATCCTAACTCGATGCTCTTAATGGAGTATTCTAGACCAACGAGGGGAGAAAATAGACGTTTGGAATTTTTGAAGTTGATGAAAATTTTTGAAGTGAAGATTATTTTATCATCATATAGGTACGGTCTGACAAGCCTAGTGATTTTGTGGAAGAACAACTGAATGAGCCTGATTGTGGCAGTCTACTATTGACCCTTAAGGAAGGATTATTAGACCTTGGAGGTATTTGGGTGTAGAATTCCTAGTTGACTTAGAGGTAGCACTCTGAAACTTGGGAGATACCATGCAACACATGTTTAACTCGCCTGCCCTGTATATGTGTATCGAGATGAGTTGAGGGAATATATGAGGACATGACTAATTTAAATCATCTATCCACTTGGGTGGTGGCATAGTATCAAGCCTTCTAACCAAGTACCTCAGAGTTAGCATAGTACCAAATTGTGAAGAAGTAGAGTCTAAGATCATGCATATGATTGCATTTTCTTGTGATTGTTTTGTTGTGATTAATGTGTTTCAAAAGTAATAATAGTTTCTCTTAGATGGTTTGATGTGTATTACAATGAGATGATGGTTTTACTTGCGTGACTTTGATGTTATATTATAATGAGATTATGTGTTATGATATGGTCTATTATGATTATTTGCATGTTCTTCTTATTTATATTATACTACCAACATAATTTTGAAACTCGCATATTTTGTGGTTTGTGTTTGATGAGCTTGGCCTTGCATTTGCGAAATACCAGTTATTACAGGTTAATGAGTCTTGAAGTTTAAGTTTGGGATAAACCCTGCTCTAATAGGTGATATCGGGAATGACAATTATAAGTTGTATTTTATTTATTTAATTAGAAACAATTTTTTTTGTATCAAACCATAAAAGTACTCGTAAGTTTTTGGAATTAAGTTAAGAGATTATAGTTAAATCAAGTTCATTGAGATTGCACTATTTTGTATGAGGAAAAAAGTCTAAAGTGTGCCATTTGTATTTTGATAAATGTGATATCCTAATTAACGTGCAAAAGTTTTTGTTTCCTCTAAATTAATTTTTATTTATCGGCTGCAAATTTATATACACATATGCTATAAATTATTATATATGTATATATTATTCTGGGGTTTAGGGTGTCACATCAGTGGTACTAGAGCTGGTCTATCCAATCAAGTCGAATGAGTTATGTGTCAGGATTTTTCTATCATGCACCCCCCCCAAAGTTTCGAATGTTTTGTGATTTCTGGGAAAATTGCATTTCGAATCTTTGGATTTTTCACAAAAGGTTCGAAAGTGTTGTTGAAATCTGACCTCTGATTGTTTCGAAAGTTTGAAACTTTCGAATAATAGAATTTTTTTGAAAAACTTTCGAAAGTGGGGGTGAGAAAAGAGTGTAGTAAATTTACTGATAAATTTTATATAAAGTAAAAAGGGTAGATTGGTCAATAAAAAATTATGGGGGGTGGCAGGTAAAACTGTGGGGTGCACAGTACATTTCTCCGAACATTATCTTTAGGTTGGTTGAGTTATAAACCTGTATCTTTTAAGTTTTTTATCACTCACCCCCCACTTAAACCTGTCACCCTCCAATCCATATGAAAATACAATTTTTTTATTTTAACTTGGCAAAATTTCAAAATTTTCAAAATGACAATTTTCAAAATTTTCTAAACTTTCGAATAGTTCGAAACTTCCTAAATAGAAAATTACAAATTTTCTTTTATACTTTTCAAAAGTTTCAAATTTTCAAAATAAGGATTACATTTCGAAAATTTAGAAAGTTTTGAAAGTTTTGAAAGTTTCTCAATCTGTAAAGTTTCGAAAGTTTCCAAATCTGGAATTTTTCGAAAGTTTCCAAATCGAGAAAGTTTCCAAATTGAGAAAGTTTCGAAACTTTCTAAATCTAAAAAGTTTTGAAAGTTTCCAAATCTAGAAAGCTTTGAAAGTTTTGAATTGTTCAAAAGTTTCAAATATTCTGAAAATTTCTCAAGTTAAAAGAGCAAAATTGTATTTTCATAAGGATTGGTGATGTCAAGTTTAGGTGAGAGGTGTGTGGTAGAAAACTCATGTGTCATCTATCAGTCAAGAGTGAACCTTGACCCAATTATGGTTATCTGTGTTCTCTATTAAATGAATTTTATGTATAAGACTTTGAAATTAAACTAGACTGCGAATGAGTTGAAACTATTTGTGAAAATTTTGGTCTTATTCTGCTCTGATTATACACATTAGTTATAAAAAAAAAAAAATTGTGACTGCATATCATTGTGTTGTTATATGCATTTGTATTTGTAATTCTTTGAGGTGCGAAATATTTTAATGGTTTTTCTATATGTCTAACTTTTATGAAACCTGTAGAGTAATTGTTGTTCGGATTTAAACACTCTTTTAACATAGTGAAACTAGTATAATATTATTTGAGAAGTTAGTTGAACTCGAAAGCATATCTTATATATGTGTTATTTAATTCAACTAAATGTAGTAAGTTGTTGTTGACTAAATTAACATGCTTAGTTTTATCTATAAACAATAATGATTAATCATGATATTTCATTCATATGTGAGTTGTTGAATGTGATGTCTTTAATTGATTTGTTGTGTCATGTTATGTTATCATGCTAGGATTCTTGACATGTTATGTTTAAGTGAGTAGTGAAAGCCGTAAACATGTTTATTATATTGTTTGAGACTAAGTTTGAATCTTGAGTGTAGTTAGATATTATTTCCCTATAAATTTCAAGGACAAAATTTCTTTAAGGAAAGGAAAATTGTAATACCCCAATTTTAAAAATAAACTATTTTGTAAATGATTATACATATGTCGATGTTAAAATTATTTTAGAATATATGTCGAATAATTTTATGATTAGTTTTCTTTATATGTGTTTGTTGTGGTGTGATAATTTTATACATATTTAATTTAATGAGTAGTATAAATTATTAATATTATATTTTATTAATTTTCTAAATATAAAAGTATTTTAGTGTGAGGGTTTTAGAGAATAAGACTTTAGATGATTTTACGTGTATATATACATTGATAATTGTTAAAATACTATACAATTATATTTTAATTACTTGTAACTATTTCATATTTTAATTAATTATTTTATAAATAATTATTTTGAATATATTGTGATTATTTAAGAGCATCTATTTTTACTATAGAATTGTTAGAACTTATAGTCGATATTAAAATACATATCTTAGTTAGTATCATAATAGTTTTGAATATGAGAGTTTTGTTATTATTGTTATATTTTAAAAAAAGTTAGTTACTTTAATTAATCTATTTTATAAAATATTGGTTTAGAAACATTAGTAATATTGCACTTTTTTTTTATACGTGTGTTTGTTGTGATGTGTCTATTTTATAAATATTTAATTGATTTAGTGGCTAATATAAAATACTGATGTTATATTTATTTATTTTGTTATTTTAAATATTTTCAAAATATGATAATATTTTAATTTGATATCTTGGAAAATATTATTTTAATGAAAAATAAATAATTAAAATAAATAGTTTTGATATGAGAGTTTTGAATATATAACAATAATAACAAAACTCTCATATTCAAAACTATTATGATACTAACTAAGATATTAAAATACATATCTTAGTTAGTATCATAATAGTTTTGAATATGAGAGTTTTGTTATTATTGTTATATTTTAAAAAAAGTTAGTTACTTTAATTAATCTATTTTATAAAATATTGGTTTAGAAACATTAGTAATATTGCACTTTTTTTTTTATACGTGTGTTTGTTGTGATGTGTCTATTTTATAAATATTTAATTGATTTAGTGGCTAATATAAAATACTGATGTTATATTTATTTATTTTGTTATTTTAAATATTTTCAAAATATGATAATATTTTAATTTGATATCTTGGAAAATATTATTTTAATGGAAAATAAATAATTAAAATAAATGTGTAATTAATTGGGTTCAATGAGCTAGGTTAATGATAACTCTTAACAGAAAGATATTAGAGCTATGGTAGAAAGAAAATAGAAGAAAACGGCAGCCGCACAAAGCAATGGGAGAAGTGAGAGTTAAATAGAAAATCAAAGTGACCGTTTAATTTTTTTTTCTCTCGTTTTTGTCCAAATTTCAGTATATAATTTTATGCATTTATTTAATCAATTAAACACACTTTCTTATATTTTTAACCATCACAATTTCACTCTAAAAAACTAAACTTCTCTAATTATGGAATCCCTTTTTTTTCACTGTTTTTCTTCACCATAAGTCCGATTTGAGTGAAATCAACGCCAAAACGACTGTGTGAACAATAACTATATTATCCACCTATTATTTTCTGATTTAAGTTAAGTTTACCCATAAACTATCGAGTTAGATAGATTTAAGGATAAGGAGTCAAAGAACAAAGACTTTTTTGTTTATAGCGTGTCAAAGCATCAAAATAAGATAATGGGTGAGAGAGCGTTTGAATTCATGAGTATAATATATTATGAGATAAACGGGAAAACTTTATTTTCTAACATTCATCTGGGGCTCACTACGTACAACAGTGATCCTTTGAGAGATAAATTAATTAATGATAAAATATGAGAAATGTGAGATTCAAATTGAAATAGAAATGTTCATAAGGTGTTGATTAACTTAATTTTCGATATTTTTGTGATACTTTATATTTGATATTATTGTGATGCTAAATGAAGTTATATGCATATGTTTAATTATATGAGTTTATTTGATGTGATGATAAAAGATGGATGCATTATACGATATAGATTTATGTGATGAAGATGATGTATGATTGATGATAGTGATGTTATAAATTTGTGATGAGAATATTGAAGTAACCCCATAATGGATGAAGTAACCCCGTATTGTGTTAAAGAAGGCACCCTTAAAGGAGTTGTCTTGGCCAAAAAGGGGAGAAAATAGATGCTGGGAATTTTGGAAGATGATGAGAATTTTTGAAGTGAAAATTATTTTGTCATCATATAGGTCCTAGTGATTTCAGGGAAGAACATCTGAATAACCCTGATCATGGCGGTCTACTGTTGAACTTTAAGACAAGATTGTTTGACCTTGGATGTATTCGGGTGGAGAATTCCTAGGTGACATGGAGGTAGCACTCCAAATATTGGGAGCTACCATGCAACACACGTTTATCTCGACTATTGTGTATATGTGTATTGGGTTGAGTCGAGGGGATCTATGAGGACATGGGCATTTTGAATTTTCTGTCAACTCAAGTGTTGGCCTAGTATCAAGCCTCCTGACCAAGTATTTCAGAGTTAGAATGATACCAAATTGTGAAGAAGTAGAGTCTAAGCTCATGCATATGATTGTATTTTCTTGTGATTGTTTTATTGTGACTAATGTGTTACAAAAGTGATAATAATTTCTCTTAGATGATTTGGTGCATATTATAATAGGATATTGATTTTACTTGAGTGACTTTGAGGTTATATTATAAAGAGATTATGTGTTATGATACAGTCTATTATGATTATTTGTGGGTTTTTCTTATTTATATTATTCATATGATTTCGAAAGTCACCTCCTTCGTTGTTTGTGTTTGATTGGTTTGGTCATGCGTTTGGGAAATTGCATTTATTAAAGGTTGACGAGTGTTGAAGCACTAATGAGTGTTGAAGTCACCCCTTGCATATTTATAATATTCTTTAACTCTATTTATCCCTTCATCACCATTCTTAACCACTCAAAACTCACATATCACAAAATCATCATAACTCACCCATCATATTTATTGTTTTGTTTTTGAGTTCGTAAATTTTTTCAAAATCTGATGATTTTACGTGAACTGAGTTCACATACATTGTAACATTACGTGAACTGAATTCACGTACGTTGTAAAATTGTAGAAATCTCATAAAGTACATGAATTAAGTTTACGTAAACGTACGTGATTTAAGATTGCGTAATTAATGGAGTTTGAGACTCATTGGTGGTATGTAAACTCAGTTCACGTATATTGTAAAATTGTAAAAATCACAAGTAGTACGTGAATTGAGTTCACGTAAACGTACTTGAATTGAGTTCACGTAAATGTACTTGAACTTAGTTAACGTAAATTGTAAAATTATAAAAATCACAGATCGTACGTGAACTGAGTTCACGTAAACGTACTTGAACTGAGTTCACGTACATTGTAATATTGTAAAAAAACTCAGGTAGTACGCGAAATGAATTAACGTAAACGTACTTGAACTGAGTTCACGTACATTGTAAAATTGTAAAAATCTCAGATTGTAATTGAACTCAGTTCACGTAAACATACTTGAACTGAGTTCACGTAAACGTACTTGAACTGAAAAAATGTACTTTTAAAATGACCAAAATGAAGGTTAGGATTTTGAGGATATGAATGAAGATGTTGATGAATAAGAAAGTTATGATTTTGAAGATAAAGATTATGGTTTTGAAGATGAAGATGTAGACAATAGATAAGGGCATTTTTGGTAATCTAATTTTTTTTTTTAAAAAGGGGTGTGGGTAGTAAAGTGAGGGGTGTAGTTAGCATTTTTGTTTACTTATTTAATTAGAAAAGTTAATTTGTATTGAAAAGTTATAAGTACTAGTATGCTTTTGTTATTAAAGTTAAGAGATTATAATTAAATCAACTTCATTGAGTTTACACTGCTTTATAGGAGGAAAAAAGTCTAATGTATGCAATTTGTATTTTGAGAAATGTGATATCCTAATTAACTTACAAAAGTTTCTTTATTTTCTAAACGAGTTTTTATTTACCTGTTGCAAGTTTAAATAGAAATATGATATGAATTATTATATATATTATTTTGGGGTTTAGGGTGTCACACTCTTGCCGCCCTTCGCAGCGCAACCAACATCTGCCTCTTCGTCTTCCTCTCCTTTCCTTTTCTTATTCCTTTATTCCCTTTCTTCTTCCTTTCTTCTTTGTATCCACCCCCATTGTGACACCATAAACCCCAAAATAATATATAATAACTTATACCATATTTTTTAAAAGAATTGCAACGAATAAATAAAAACTCTTTTGGAGGAAAAAAAAATTTAAAAGATTTTTTTTAGGATATCACATTTCTCAAAATTCAAAAGAAACACTGTAAAAGAAAATATTCCTCCCATAAAAAAGGGCAATCTCCATAAACTTGATTTAACTAGAATTTCTTAATTTAATTCCGAAAACTTACTAGTATCTATAAGGTTTTCGTGCAAAAGTCGTTTCGAATTAAATAGGTCAAATACAACTTATAACTCTCATTCTCGGTATCACCTATCAGAACATTTCCAAAACCTAAACTTCAGGATTCATTAACCTGTAATAACTATGATTTTGCAAACGCAGGGCCAATTAAGTCAAACACAAACAACGAAAGAGGTAAGTTTCAAAAACATGTTGATAGTGTAATATAAGTAAGAAAATCACGCAATTAATCATAAATAAATCGTATCATTAGACTAACGTTCTTCAAGAAAAACATCACATTAAAAAGTCAAATAACTCAAGCAAAGTCAATACATTTCACTATAACGTCAAATCATCTAAGAGAAATTATTACCGCACACGATACATATTAATCACAACAAAACAATCACAAGCAAACGCAATGTTACGGATGAGCTTAGACTCTACTTCACAATTTGGAACCATTCTAACTCTAAAGTACTTAGTTAGGAGGCTTGGTACTCTGCCACCACCCGATTGGACAGATAACTCAAATTGGCTTTGTCCTCATAGATCTCCTCAACTCAACCCAATACACATATATGCGACATTCGATGTAAATATGTGTTGTATGGCAGCTCCTGACCTTTGGAGTGCTACCTCTAAGTCACCTAGGAATTCCTCACCCAAATACCTCCAAGGTCTAAAAATCTTTCCTTAAACCTTAACAATAGACTGCCACGATCAGGCTCTTTCAGTTGTACTTCTCCAGAATCAATACACGAATATATAATGTCTTTATTTGAAGAAAAAGAATTTTCTGATAAAGAAAAATGGACTTTGGTATTTGATGTTGCTTCTAACGCATTAGGGTATGGAATTGGAACCATTTTGATTTCCTCAAAGAACCACATACTCCGTTTACTGCTAGGTTATGTTTTGAATGTACAAACAATATGGTAGAATATGAGGCATGTGCCATGGGCATCGAAGCAACCATTGATTCGAAAGTAAGAATACTTGAGGTATATGGAGACTTAACCTTGGTCATTCATCAAATAAGAGGTGAATGGGAAACTCGAGATGCGAAAATTGATTTCCTATCTTACGCATATTAAAAAGTTGACAAAATTTTTTAAGAAAGTCATTTTCCATCATATTCCAGGAGAAGATAACTAGTTGGTTGATGCGTTGGCCACATTGTCGTCAATGTTCAAAATTAGCAATGAATAGGAAAAGCCAACAATTAAAATTAAAAAGCAAGAAAAACCAATATATTGTCTAGCGATAGAAGGAGAGCTTGATTGTAAACAATGGTTTCATGATATCAAAACCTATGTTAAAAACAAATAATATCCAATGGATATCTTAGAGAATGACAAAATGGTTATAAGGAGGTTGTCAATGAGTTTCTTCTTAAATGGTGATGTGCTTTATAAGAGGAACCATGATAGTGTGCTTCTCACATGTGTTGATAAAATTTTAGCAAAGAAAATCATTCAATAAATTCATGAAGGTTCTTTTGGACACATGTGAGTGGTCATACATTGGTAAGAAAAGTTTTGAGGGCTAGCTATTATTTGTTGACCATGGAGTCTCATTTGTTCTAGTTACATGAAGAAATGTCAAAAACGTCAACTCTATGCTGTTAAAGTACATGTACCGCCAACCTCTTTGAATATTTTGACTTCACCATGACCATTTTCAATGTGGGTGATGACTCTTCATCATATGCATATTTTTCATTGATTTTAGTCTTATTTAATTTTAACCATTAGTTAATTTAAGGAGTTATTTGATTTAATGAAATGTTTATGTTATTATTTCCTTGATTAAGTAGATATTTTTCGGAGTTTTGCATTGTTGCTTTGTTTTAGTGCAGTGCAGATTTTGGTGAGAAATCAACAGGACCTATATGGAGTATTTTAGCCATATCTGAAATTGTAGATGTCCAATTGGAGTCAAACCAAGTTTAAATGAAAGCTAAGATCCATAGCTACAAATCTAACTAAGCCCCACAACCCAATTCAGACTCCAAAGAGGAGCAAAATGCAGAAATCTTCAAACAACAGATGTTGTGCGTCTAAAGCGCAAAGACCTCCGCCTGAGGCGCATTTCGACCATCCTAAATCTGTCGACTTGTGCCTGAAGCGCAATTTCCGCGCCAGGGGTGCGTGGCATGCTGCAGAATGTTTAAAAATGAATTTTTTTTTTTTACTTTTTAGGGATCTTTTTTACTATTAGGAAGTTTGGAGACTTGTGCCCTAGCATAGAAACTCAAAGACGGTCGTTTCTAACACCATTGGAGCAGTTTTATCAAGAATCTTTCTTGTAATTCTTCTCTAATCTCTACCTTTTCTACCTCTGTCATGAGTAACTAAACCCTGTTTGTTAGGGATGAGTGTTACAAGATGAAACTCATATTTTTCTATTTTGATTTCTATTTATATGAATGAGTTTATTGAATTATTTTTCCCATCTCTGTGCTTAATACTTTTTATTGTTTGATCAAAATTAAAATGTTTTACGATTCGTATTTTGAAACGGGAATGGACTTTACGAATGCTTGAGATGAGAAATTCATGAATTTGTAGTCTAGGGATAAATGCAGGTCATGAAACATATTAAATTAGTTGCAAAGGCAATATTTTAAAAAGTGAATTCCTAAACGGTAAGGCTAAATTCTGATCTTAAATCCACTAAGGAATTAGGGGTTACTTTGGAATTAAAGGTTATGTCACTAAGACATTAGGGGAAGAATAATAAAGAGAACTCGATAATAATTCAATAAAGAAAGTCAATAACTAGGATCAAATTTCACACCAAGGTTGGATTCGAAGTGAAACTCATCACTGACATTTTTTACCATTATAAAGGATCAATTTTATTACATTTATTAATTTTAAATATTATTTCAATCAATTTGGGAACTTCTTGTTCAATTTTAGTAATTAAATATAATTCAATAGTAAAATGCAATCCTTGAGTTTGACACTCGGTACTACCGTTTTATTATCACTTGCAACGATTAAATACACTTGCTGAAACAATATCAAGTTTTTGGCGCCATTGTCGGGGATTGTCATATCACTATTGAATTTAACTTTTTTACTTAATTGAAGTTTTTTGCTTTGCCATAAAATTTTTGCTTTTATTGTAATTTTAATTTAAAAAAAATTGTTTTTCTTTTATTTTCTATTTTTATTTGTTGAGCTTGCTAATGTCATGTGCTAGTGGTTTGCCTCTTCTTTGTTTGAGATAATTATTCGTTGTAGAGCATGGAAGATTATAATGATGATATTCTACTACAGTTACATGAAGAGTGTGATACTTGTCTTATATCTCGTATATGTTGTATGACTGCGGGGCAAATCTTTAGAGATACATTTTTAAAATATCACCCTCAGACCCCTCAGATACATACTCTTAGGTGTGACTTCTACGGAGAAGGACATAGGAATGAAAATTGTTTTGATGACCTTGCCAAACTAGTAGAATATGAAGATTTTTTTTATCAAAGGTGCAGAAAACGACGAGTGTTATATTTAAAAGATCAATTGGGAACAAATTCTACCTCCTAAAATTCTATCGAAAGAATCAAATGACAAAGACTTTCACATAATGGATGTTTTGGTAGAATGCATGAAGAATAACATGGTTTCAATTGAAAGATTTGAAAGTCAATGTGAGAGATTATTTGAGCAAGTGGTTAAGTTTGAGAAGATGGTGGAGAAGTAGAAGGTTGAAGATAATTTATTGTTGTGGTAGAAGAAGATAAGCAAGAGGAAAAGACGAACGAGGAAAAGAAAAAAGAAGAGATTGATAAAGTTCGAGATTCAATTTATGTCTTGTTCATCAATGTCCAATTGAGAATGACATGGAAGCAACATCTTTTATTTCTCAAGTTCATAGAATTTCTACCAAATAAAAAGAAGAAGAAGGATGATATTTTCTTCCTGTCATATATGCCACCTTGATAATAGTTGAGGCGTCAAACTAATGATTTTAAAGAAGCGCTTCGTGGGAGGCAACACACAGGTAAATGTAACTTTTATTTTTTGCAATCTTATTTTTGTTATTTGAATTTGTTTCTTTCTAATTGTGTGTAAACGTGCACTATGATGAAGAATTATTAACAACTTGCATTTGGTCTTAAATTTTATGTTTGGGATTTTGAAATTTAAACTCTATTTGTTTGCTCATATCATTGTTCAATTCTATAAGTTTCACTAATGCATGCATTGTTGATTATTCTTTGGTTGTCGAAGTATCACTTGCCATTTTTTTAAATAGAAAAAAAAACTAAACAAATTTTGTATTGGCATGTTTGGCATCATTTAGATAGTGCATACTCTTTCTTATTATCCTAGTTGTGAGCTCTTGGGCCTAAACACTTTAATTCTTTGTTGTGTGATTATCCAGACATGTGTTATCCCTTCAGAACTTGCACTAATTCTGCCTTGCATCACTTGTAATTTATGCATTCATTGAGGCAATTTTATTTGGTCGTTTGAGCCTTTCTAACTATCCATGCAAATGTTATCCTTTGCTAGCCCCTTTGAGCCTTGCCCTTTTCTTTCGGTTACTAGTCACATTACAAACCAAATACCTGACTTTAATTACATCACCTTACTTGGAGTTAGGTAGGAAATTTTTTGATTTCTCTTGGTAAAATTCTAAGTTTGGGGTTGCTCATTGGATATCAACCTTTTAAGTTTGGGGCGGTGGTTCTCCCAAAAAGAAAAAAAAAAGAAAAAATCAAAACAAAAAGAAAAAAAAGAGAAGAAAAAAAAAATAAGTTTGTGTATTTTGGTAAATAATATCTTCTTGGTTCTTTTGTCAATGTTTGAGAATCTCCACAATGAAAAGGTGAAGAAAAATAAAAAGTGGTAGAATAATTTGAAAATGTATGCCTAACTTCAAGTAGTAAAGCCCACTATCCCAAAATGTCATACCCTTACCTAAGCCCCATTACAACCCAAAAGTCCTCCAAAAGTGTATGTGTTTGCTGCATTGTGATTGCTAACTAGAAATTTTTTTTAAGCCTATGGTAGCGTGATGGATGTTCTAGGATTTGAGCGATAAATTCATAACCATTTCTAAACACTTGAGAGAAATTTTGGTGAGATTGTGTGAAGAGAGAGTTGAACTTGATCAGTGAATGCTATAGTGTACAAATTGTGTTGTTTTTTTGTAAGCAACCATAGAGCATGATGAATATTTTATAGTAGCTGGAACTTTGAGAATTGAGTTTGATTTGATTTGAGAAATTGAGTTTCAGTTTGCTTTTAACTGCACCAAATATGAAATTAATTGTTGCTTGGGGAATGAACATTATTAGACTCATTAAGCCTAAGGCTTCAAACGCACATCGTTTTATCCTAGTTGCTATTGACAATTTCACAAAATGGGTTGAAGTCGCTTCTTATGCCAATGCGACGAGGAACGTGGTTGTCATATTCATCAAAAGATAATTGATTTGTCGATATGCCCTTCCATATAAGATTATCATTGATAACACGACCAATCTAAACAACAAAATGAAGAAGGAGTTGTGTGATAGTTTCAAAATTCAGCACCATAACTCTTCGCCGCATCATCTGCAGATGAATACGGCCGTAGAGGGAAAAAATAAGAATATCAAAAAAATCATACAAAAGATGGTATAAATATATAATGATTGACATGAAATGCTTCCCTTTGCATTACATGGTTATAGAACATTCGTTCACACCTCAACAGAGACAACTCCTTTCTCATTGGTGTATGGAATGGAAGTCGTACTTCTAATTGAAGTTGAAATTTCCTCGATCAGAGTCTTGATGGCAACAAAACTAGAAGAGGCAGATTGGGTTCAATCACGATTTGACAAATTGAATCTCATAGAAGAAAAAATGATGATAGCTTTGTGTCATGGTCAATTGTATCAAAAAAGACTTAAAAAGCCTACAAGAAAAAAGGTTTATCCTCAAGAGTTTCAATAAGGGGAGTTATTGTTAAAGAAAATATTGTCTATCCAAAAGAATTTTCTTGGAAAATGGATCGCGAACTACAAGGGACCATATGTTGTGAAAAATGTTTTCTCTTAAAGAGCTCTAATACTCACAGAGATGGATGTTGAGGAAGTTCCACTCCTAGTAAATTCATATGCAGTCAAAAGAAATTGTGCTTAAACAAAAAATAAATGGTTGAAAAATAGGCTCGTTAGATTGAAAACCGAAAATATGTCCTGGGAAAAAATTAGAGCATCCCGACGGACTGAAAACTTAGAAGAGTGGTCTAAACAAAAGTTAGGGATAAAAAAAAATTAATGAAAAAAAACCTATTAGAAGTTCAAGGTTTACCAATTTGAGACGACTCAAACTGGGGCAACCTTTATTATTGGAAGTTGAGCAATGAGAGTTTTAAATTATAAGAGTGTCTAGTACTTGTTATTTTCAAAGTAAAGCTAAACACAAACATCAATACAGTGACATCTCATACATGATATTTCGTTTTTTATTCCTATTGTATTTGTTTTACATTTTGCAAATGTGACAATACACGTTCGTTTGTTGACATTCTATGTATGCATTACACCTCTTTGAGAAGTAATACATTTTTTGTTGTTGATTGTTTTAGCATTTCAAAAATGTACTTTATGGCAGTGAATGTTGGAATTTAAAATGTGTGGAAAAAAAATCAAATATTTTGAAGCATGGCAAACATATATGGGAAATCCAATAAAGTTATTAAGATGTATGAGTGAGTAAGAAGAAGAGAGAGTAATCATATTAAACAATGGACATTGTTTCAATAGTTCGCCTAAAAAAAAGGTCACACGAGATGTACTAGAGTCATTATGCGAAAATAGTTGTTGTCTTCATTCATCAATTGAATCTTGAGGGTGTATAAGATCATAAGGATAAGGGAACTAAATAAATGGACAAGAAGTATGTACAAAGCATAACATACATAAATCATACATCTTACCTTCATACTTATACTCACACAATATATAGCACGCATAAATCATTCATAACTTATATTTAACAACCTTATGTTACATTACATTGCTATGTTAACAACCTTATGTTACATAATCTTTTAAACAAGACCCATGTCTCTAAACTAAACTCATATCTTGCTTATGGTATAAGAAATCATTATTTATTTTTATCGATCTACGCATCAGTAACAAATCTAGATATTATATTTTTTTCATTTTTTCGATCTATGCACCAGTAGCAAATTTAGAGACGGTCATTTTTTCATTTTTGTCAATCTACACACCAATAACAAATCTGAAGACAATCATTTTTTCATTCATGTCAGATTTGTGCATCGATAGCCAACCCAAACCAAATCATCATTTTTATTCATATCAACCTATGCATTAGTAACCAATCTAGAGACAATCATATTTTTTTATCTTTGTCGATTATTTGTTTAGTTATTCATTACATATCACATATTTATTTGCTTTCGCATTACTCGTGCTCTTGCATTAAGAATTAATCTAATTTCAAAATTTATTTAAATAAAATTTAGGTCTTTATATTTAATTATTTTTTACAACAATAATATTCATATTTTCTAGTAAAATATAATTAAATAGGGGCAACTGTAGTACCCCACTTTCGAGCAATCAATTAAAAATTATTCCAATAAAAATAAGTAATAATATGTTTAATAAAAAATATTTTGCACTTATTTTTATTAAATATAAAAAATCGTCATTTTATATACTTGTGTGTGTTTCCTTGTACGCCTCCCCCTATTCGTCTGTTGCAAAAATCAATTTCCCCTCCCTTATTTTAGTTTTTTGTTTCTTCTTCTTCATCATTTTCACCATTGCTACACTCAAGATACAACATAGTAAAGGAATAAGAAAATACAAGATACAAACAAGGTATTATAAATCTCTTTAATATTAATATTATATATATATATATATATATATCTATCTATTATAAATATTGTATATATATATATATATATATATATATATATATATATATATATATATATATATCTACTTTTTGCTATTGCATACGATATACATACAAATAAATAAAAAACTATGTTCATAGTCTTCCAACTTTGTATAGACATACTTGTTGTTTTTTTTTTTCTCTATTTCAATCTTCAATATTAGAAACTGTTTATCCAAAACAAATGAATAAAAATGAAAATATCATAGAAAAATCAATAATAAATCAAAAGGGAAACAAACAAAAAAAAAAAAACAAAGCAAACTAAAAATAGCAAGATGAGGCTTAAGTCATCGTCTTCGTCGGAACGACCATCAGCCATCACCCCCCACCGTTGTCCACTGTCGCGCGACCATCATCTGCCTCTTTGTCTTCCTCTCCTTTCCTTTCCTTCTTCCATTCTTCTTTCTTCTTCCTTTCTTCCCTTTTATCTTCCTTTTCTTTCTTCTCTATAGCCGCCCCATCTCTCTTTCTTTCTCTTTTTTCTCTCTTTTGATTAAGGTTTATATATATATATATATATACTAAAAGGAAGTTTGGGCTCGAAACCCAACAGTTTTTTTTTTCTCTTTGATAGATTTAACCCTTTCATTTTCAAAAATATTAAGTTTAACAACTTCTAACAAAAATTAAATCTTATAAAAACAAAACAAAAATAAATATTTTATTAAAGGTAAACTAGATGTTAGATATTTTTAATATTTGAATTCTTAGAATATAAGTTGTACAATTTGATAGTCCTAAAACTCCTTTTTTTTTTTAATAAATAATTTAATCTAAAATTAACTTTTAAATTTGATTAATCATATGTGACATATTTTTAATCTTTTGAGTTGTTTAAACACATGTTGTAAAACTTGGTGGTTTTAACAATCATTTTTTATAACCGAAAATAATAAAAATATTCTTAAACGAAGTAACTTAATGGACATCTTTTTAATTTTTAAATTTTTGAGACACGATTTGTACAAATTGATAATTATTCAAATTAAACAAATACATAGGAGCAAGATCCCACTCTTGTCAAACATAATAATAATTTATTTTTTTCTTTATATTTTTATCTCTAGATTATTTATAAAAAAAATTATATTTGCATTGAAAAAAAAAAGAGAAATGAATTTATATAACTTAACATTAATTTTTCAAAACTAATTATAGGTAATCGTATTTTAACGGATGTCGTAGGATGCTAATACCTTCCCTACATGTAATCGACTCCCGGACCTAAAATCTGATTTCAAAGACTATTTTTCTTTTTTTTAAGGGCTTCCCAATATTTTCCATATTTTAAAATAAACTTTGGTGGTAACTCCATTAAATTCGAGAAATACTTGAAATTTTAAGCTTGATTAACGCAACATGCTCTAAAGATGCAATAAGGTGACGTTGCTCATGCCAGTAATTATAATTCATCTTGTTTTGCTTGTGCTTGTAACTACCTTAACCAAGCAACACACCATATGACTCCAATGATAAAGTTATGTTATGATAAAAAAAAGTCAACGAATCTGATGGAAAGTCAATGCTCTGATGGCAACTGAGCTGTTTCATGATTCTGAAGGTCCAAGAAAACATTCTAATATGTTGCTACTTCTTTTAAACAAGTGTACGAAAGAAGATTTAAGGAGAATTATTTTCAAACGCTATCTGGACATTCTCACACAGAATCATTCTAGAAGATTTGGTTGAAGATTCATATTTGAGTTTATCAAGCTTCAATTGTCATATTCTCAAACCGTATCTATCAAGATTTATTTTTTGTGAAGATTTATATTGACCTCACGCAAGAAAGATATGCTTAGAAGATTCAAGGAGAATTACTTTCAATCGCTATTGTGACATCCTTGCACATAATCATTCTAGAAGATTTGGTTGAAGTTTTGTTTTTGAATTAATTAAGCTTCAACGATCTTATTCCTAAACGGTATCTTTCAAGTTTAATCTTTTTTAAGATCTTTGTTGACCTCTTGCAAGGAAGATACACTCATAATTGATTTGAGACAATATTGAAACCCTAGTCCATGCTATATAAAAGGATCAATTATGAAGAAGAATACACAACACAACAACACAAAAAACCTTACGAACTCAAAAAAAAAATTCTAAGTATTCAGTTTCAAGTTTTCAATTTCAAAGAAAAGGTACTCATTCAATTTATATTACTTAGTGCTCTATTTTAAGTAATTCATTTTAATCATTTTTCTTAGAAGAAGCAACACAAAATCAAGTTTCACCCCTTTGTAACCTAGTCGAGTAGTGACTATTTTTCTTAAACGACTTGTAGGTTTTTTAAATTGGAAGTTGAGAAGACTGACTTGTAGGGTGAGGTATTGTAATTCAAGTTTTAAATTAGTGGATAAATCATTATGTGTGAGGGAAAATGATGTACTTGGCACTTTGTTTTCTTTTTACCTCTTATATGTTATATATGTTCTATTATCCTGAATCATAATTTGGAAAAGAAGTTTTTAATAAGGAAAAACACAACTCAACCTCCATTGTCTTGTTTATATATATATGTAGTTGATATTTCACATTACAATATAATTTATATATACACATCTCACGTAATTACTTAATTTTTAACATCACTGTTGTCGTTGGCGTTGTCATTTGATAAGTGAATTTAAGTCATCTTCATTATTCTCTAATTCTTCTATTTTTTGTTCATCAACTTCTTCTCCAATGTTTTACACATGACAAAGTGGACTAATAGTCTCATCTCCACTCACATTATCCAAATTTGACATTTTATCCATCTGATAGACAACTTCTTCATCCCGATTTGCTTCATCTTCTTTGATTCAACTTGTTGGTCTTTATTTAATTACATCACCCCAACCTTGTTTATTTCTAATTATGGAAGGATATGGAACATAATACACTTCTCTTACATTATGGACCTTGGCGAATGGATAAAATAGTGAATATCTTTTGCTCAAACAAATGTCTAAAGTGTTGGATATCAAATTGCTCTTAGTTCCTATTCTAGATGGATTAAAGTACTTATAGTAAAACAATACCACTGTTTTCACATAATCTAAGAACCTATAGTCGATTTCGTACATATGTTCAATTATGTCGTAGAAGTCTTCTGTTACACAATTATCAGACACACTCTTCATACACGCTCCAATATTTATTATTTATTTTCCTTCAGTCCTAGATTCAGTATGAAATTTGTAGTCAATGTATGGTTTAACTTCAGTGAAGTTAATCAACACTTAAACAAGTGCAGTATTAAACACTTTGTCACTTGGCCAAAAAATTGGAAAACCTCTATCGACGTGATGACTAGACAGACAAAATACTGATAAAACATTTGAGTGACATATAACACTATCAGTACCATTTCTTCCCTTCACTGGTGACAATTTGTCATCATTGAAATAATGGGAACACAAATGTGTTGTTTCATAAGATGGACAAATTGAGTCTTCAACTCTATCTTTATTTTTCACTAACCGTTTTGAACAACCATTTAACCTAAAATATGAATGAGATGTATAATAAATTCCATACATATATATGTATTGATAATCATATATATATATATATATATATATATATATATATATATATATATATATAAATCTAAGTAAGCATCATAATTGGATGGATAGGTCACTGGAAAATGCACAATAATTCTTTGGTATGCAATTGTATTGTACTTATTTTTAATTATCAATATTCATTCTTGTGAGTTCATAAATATACAATTAAGTACAAGTATAATCTTAACTAGATGTATATCTGTGCATTGCACGGGTTTTTCCATGAAATTAATGTAATTTTTTTAAAAATTGTTTGGAGAGTTATAAGTGTTAATTTTGAGTAAAAAATCATATTTTAAATAGATATACTGTAAAATATCTATATGTTAGAGGTTGAGTTTGGAGATATATAAAATTATTTTGATATCGTACAATTAAGATTTAATGAAGAATTTAATTATTTATCAATTTATTATACAAAGAGATCGAAAAGTTCAAAATTATGAAAATAGTTTACATAAATTCAAATGACAATTGATGCTCAAAAATACAAATGACAGTTGATGATCGAACTATATTCTAGTTTGTTATAACCATAGAATATAGTTCATAATCATAATTAAGGTTTCTATTTATACAAATGGCAAAAATCTTATTACACTACGCGAAAAAACGCATATTACAACGCTTTTTCAAAAAAATAAGCGCTGTGGAAACGAGCGCTGTAAATGATACAACAGCGCTTTTAAAAAAGCGCTATAAAACATGTAAATACAACGTGCGCTTGTTATGCACATTTTACAGCGCTTCTTCACAAAAAGCGCTGTAATATGCACCCCATCATATGACATGTAAATACAACGCGCGCTTGTTATGCACATTTTACAACGCTTCTTCACAAAAGCGCTGTAATATGCACCCCATCATATGAGTTATGGGTGTGCCTATTACAGCGCTTTCTCGAAAAAGCGCTGTAAAATGCCCACCCATAATTTCATATTATGGGTCTGCATTTTACAGCGCTTTTCTTGTACATTTTACAGCGCTTTCTCACGAAAGCGCTGTAGAAGGTGCACCATTAAAGCGCTTTAGAACAACATTTTACAGCGCTTTTTAAAAAAAGCGCTGTAAAATGTGTTTTGTTTTTTTTTAAACGCTGTAAATTAATTATTTGAAATGAAAAGCGCTTTTTAGCTTTTTATGGCACTTTTTTTAAAAAGCGCTGTCTTTTATCTTTGTATCCAAAATTATTTTTGATCCAAAATCACTTCACAATCAGTAGAACAGAACATATTACAGACAATCAGTAGAACAGAACATATTACAGACAATCAGTAGAACAGAACATATTATAGAGAATCAGTTCACACAATCAGTAGAACATAAATCAGAACTCTGTAACTTTATTAACATATATGTAACTCTATAATTTACAACCTAAGTAACTACATTCAGATACATATATACAACCTAATTTACAACCTAATTACCTACATTCAGATCCATTATATAATAACTAACAGATCCATTATATGCATATATTGTGTCCTATGATCATTTACATATAATAACTAACAGAATATACATTATATGCACTAGCTACCATATAATATTCAGATCCCTTGCCCAGCACAAGCTATTTCCCAGAAAATCAAATAATTTTCATGTCAAGCACGTACTGACACCATTCTTCCTTTAATTCCATCAGATCTTCCTCAGAATATGATGGACTGGAATTGGCAAAGTACTGCAATATAAAAATTGAACATATTATATTAAGTTAGTATCAAATATATAGATAATTTATATATGAAAATCATATAATGCAAATACCGTACCGTTTCTGGGATAATAGTTTTATTCTTCTCAACAATCTCCTTCATGAATCTCAATATGTAGTACCCACAGTCGATGTTATTTGTTTGACGAGGGCACTTTATTGAGATCCATGTAATGTTATTAGACTTCTGCTTCGACACTTTAGCACCTCTTTGAGCTCGATAAACTTTTAAGGCACTATCGAATGAATAAATGTGATTATTAGAGCATGAATATTTATATATATATATATATATATAAATATTCATGCTCTAATAATCACATTTATTCATTCGATAGTGCCTTAAAAGTTTATCGAGCTCAAAGAGGTGCTAAAGTGTCGAAGCAGAAGTCTAATAACATTACATGGATCTCAATAAAGTGCCCTCGTCAAACAAATAACATCGACTGTGGGTACTACATATTGAGATTCATGAAGGAGATTGTTGAGAAGAATAAAACTATTATCCCAGAAACGGTACGGTATTTGCATTATATGATTTTCATATATAAATTATCTATATATTTGATACTAACTTAATATAATATGTTCAATTTTTATATTGCAGTACTTTGCCAATTCCAGTCCATCATATTCTGAGGAAGATCTGATGGAATTAAAGGAAGAATGGTGTCAGTACGTGCTTGACATGAAAATTATTTGATTTTCTGGGAAATAGCTTGCTGCTGGGCAAGGGATCTGAATATTATATGGTAGCTAGTGCATATAATGTATATTCTGTTAGTTATTATATGTAAATGATCATAGGACACAATATATGAACATGCATATGGATCTGAATGTAGTTTAGGTTGTAAATTAGGTTATATATATATACGTATCTGAATGTAGGTAATTAGGTTGTAAATTAGGTTGTATATATGTATCTGAATGTAGTTACTTAGGTTGTAAATTACAGAGTTACATATATGTTAAAAAAGTTACAGAGTTCTGATTTATGTTCTACTGATTGTGTGAACTGCTTATGGTATTTGAATATGTTTTGTTGTTGTGTGCACTGATTGTGAAGTGATTTTGGATCAAAAATAATTTTGGGCACAAAGATAAAAGACAACGCTTTTTAAAAAAAGACCTTCTCGTACAAAAACCTTCAATGAAAATTTTAAACTAGATTAATTACCAATACATTTAATTAATTACAAATAAATGCAATTAAAAGTATTTTTTACCTTATGTACAAGCTGATTACAGTAACACTCAGCTCCTTATGTTCGAGAAGATCGTACATTTGCTCCTTTTCGAGGTATTCAATATACTCATCTCCAAAGATGTCTTGATTCATTTGTACAATGGGCGAATCGTTGCTGCTGCCCATGTTCCTTTTTATTTGGATGTCAAGACACGCCCCGTATTTACCAAGGCGTGGCTGACTTTTATTAGGAGCAGCAGCAGCAGCGACCGATTTTCCCCGATCCAGATTTTTTGTTGCTGCAAGTTTTGCAGCTTTATTACCCTCCAGCCTTTGTAGTTTGGCAGCCCTATTAACCTCCAATTTTTGAGGTCTGCTGCCTTTTTTTGGCTGTAGGGGTGGTTTATTTATTTGGACCTACAAAAATGAGGTAAAATGTTAGTTTATTGAATCTGAAAAAATAAAAAACCTTAGGCAATAAATGTGACAAACCTTTTCGGGAGATGTAACTGATTTGTCCTTGGGAATCTTTTTTTCGAGGGCAACAAGGTGTGTGGGCCATGCCACGTAACTGCCAATAGCGTCGCTTAAGAACTTCATATCTCCATCGTTGTCCGGTATGGGCAACGGTGCAGTTGGTTCGAAAGCAACCGTAGGCGATACTTTGACATGGCCCGCGGGGATCGGAATATTGTGCAATACTTCTCCCGAAGTATTGTGCAATATTCCTTTTCCCACCTTCCGTTGAGTCGGCGAGGACAAGTATAGGACACATGTAGTGACACCCTACATCAATAGTTAAAACATAAGTACAGTTAATATATAAGTTTGTTTAATACATAAGTAATTACATAAGCAAGTAAGTAGTAAGTAATTAATTACCTCGGGAATACTCTTCAAACCGACGTTGCAACTCCCGGTTTCACTCTCCATTTGTATTTCAGGTTGGAGCTGAACCGGAAGTTGCTTGTCTTTATTCGTATTCACCAAGAGTGCCACTTGCTCCGATAAGATTCTGAGCTTCTCTAATACTTCCTCGTTGGAAGGTTTTTGGCGCTTCTCTTGAGGAAAAAAGCTTTTGGGAGTTACGCCAAATCCTTTCCCCCTCACTCGACCGGAATACTCAGGGACATTAAACACTTTCCCAAGAATGTCCCTGCACGTATCCTTGTTGCCCTCTTGAGTTTCAGAACTTTGTTCAATAGTTTCCTAAAATACATGTAACATTAAAAAGATAAGTTCAATAGCATTTTTAAAATACAATATTAAAAAATATTAAAGTGATAATATACTTACACAAAGTTCTACAACTTTCTTGACATTTTCATTATCAACCACTCCTTCTTTGTTAACACGCGCTTCCTTCCATAAGATATGACGACCCAAGGGTTGATCGGCTTGGGTGTCTTTTCTCTATTCGTTAAAATCATAAACAAAATAATACAAATTAGTTACACACTATAGTTTATAATACAAATTACAAGTGATGTTTAATTACTTACAATTTTTTGTTCAAGGCGTGCATATCCCATACGTGATTTCTTGTATGGGTGTTTTGGGTTGCTTGCCCGTTCGCGATTTGCCTTACTAATATTCTATATAAAAAAAAAATAGCAATTGTGTAAAAATTTAAAATACGCTACGAATATGAATAATAAAACACAAATGCTAATAAATTAATCACTTACGACAAACGCCGGGTCAGAACGTTTGGAAACAAATGCACTCCATTCATCCTTTGATATATAATGTTGATATATCTTTGGAGGTTCAGCATTTGTGTTTCCTTCTCTATCTTTTAGATAGAAATTTGAGAGATGGGATCTAAATCCACGATGGATTTTCCCAGCAACTCTCAAAACATATGACTTTCGTTCCTCATCAAGAACAAAAGTGGTCTGCAATGAAAACAATTATAAGTAATGTATTTTACAGAAAAAAAATTATAAATGACAAAAGAGTAGATCAAAATATTTACTTGAATGTCATTCCAGATGATATCTTTGGCATCCTTCAACGCCTTATCTCTCCAGTTGTCTATTGTTATTGGGACATTTTGACGAACAACAGCCCCAATGTAGCTTACAAACATGGAGCTGTTGGGGTCAACTGGCTGACCACTCTCGTTCCAGCCAACCTAATAAACTCATATAGTAAGTACATGCCCTAAACCCTAAAAAAAGATAAAAAAACACACAGCAAACAGAGTATATATAGTATACCTCAAATTTAATGCCACTGCTCCGTGCTTTAATCACCCTTTGCATGATAGTTGCACCACGTTTGACTTCTTTTTCGTAAGTCTTAGAGGTGCCAACTTCTTCATTTTGAACTTCTAAATCTTTGTTTGTATCCATTTAACTACAACAAGTTCAACATGCACTTTAGTATAACATCAACAAGCTCAACATGGATCATGCATTATTATAAACAAACTCAACATGTATCAGTATATCTTAAAAAAGCTCAACATGCATTCTAATGATTACAAAAATTTAATAACATCAATACCTGAATAATGATGGTTCGAAGAAAGACGAAATGCAAAGAAAAGAGGGTTTGCAGAAAGTTCACAGAAATATGGTTCACAGAAATACGGTTTGAAGAAATACGTAATGAGGGTTACGTATTTCAATGAAAATATATTGTGTGAAATGGGAGAGATGATCTTGGATGGAAATAAGGTTCGAAATGAAGGAGATGATCGTGGAAATAAGGTTCGTAAAGGACGGGATGATAGGGTTTGCAAAAGAAGAGAAGAAATGAAGGTTGAGATGAAGGTTACGTAATGAAGAGGAAACTGAAGAGGTAACTGTTATATATACGTAACACTTTTACAGCGCTTTTTATAAGCCTTTTACAGCGCTTATTTTGTAAAGCGCTCTAAAAGGCTTCTTTAGTTAAATTTTTAAAAGGCTCTTTTACAGCGCTTTTTTCAAATAAGCGCTGTAAAAGACCTCCGTGTGTTATTATGTTATTTGAATGCCTTTTACAGCGCTTTTTTCAAATAAGCGCTGTAAAAGACCTCCGTGTGTTATTATGTTATTTGAATGCCTTTTACAGCGCTTTTTTCAAATAAGCGCTGTAAAAGACCTCCGTGTGTTATTATGTTATATGAATGCCTTTTACAGCGCTTTCACACATAAGCGCTCTAAAAGGCTTCTTTAGTTAAATTTTTAAAAGGCTCTTTTACAGCGCTTTTTTCAAATAAGCGCTGTAAAAGACCTCCGTGTGTTATTATGTTATATGAATGCCTTTTACAGCGCTTTCACACATAAGCGCTCTAAAAGGCTTCTTTAGTTAAATTTTTAAAAGGCTCTTTTACAGCGCTTTTTTCAAATAAGCGCTGTAAAAGACCTCCGTGTGTTATTATGTTATTTGAATGCCTTTTACAGCGCTTTTACACATAAGCGCTCTAAAATGTCTCTTTATGTTAATTTTAAGAGGCTCTTTTACAGCGCTTTTCCCAAATAAGCGCTGTAAAAGACCTCCGTGTGTTATTATGTTATATGAATGTTTTTTAAAGCCTTTTACAGCGCTTTTCCACATAAGCGCTCTAAAATGTCTCTTTATGTTAATTTTAAAAGGCTCTTTTACAGCGCTTTTTCCAAATAAGCGCTGTAAAAGGCCTTATTGTTTTTGTGTTTTGTTATGTTATGTTATTTTTTAAACAAGCTCAACATGCATGCAAAACCCACATAGTAGTAACTGGTCACCACAAAAATCCCTTCCTCTTCACCAAACTCTTCTCCTTTTATGCATCTTCTTCACAAACATCAAAGCTTACTCTTTCACAATTCAATCTCCACCTCAACACCCTTTTTATCTCTTTACATTCTCTTTCCTTCTTAAATCGAAACTTAATTGGTATTCAGGATCATTGCCATGTTGCGAAAAATGGGTTTGTGTCTGGTGTTTTTGGGGATTCCCATGATGCGTACAAGGTGTTTGAAGAAATGGGTTTGTGTCTGATGTTTTTTGGATTCCCATGATGCGTACAAGGTGTTTGAAGAAATGGGTTTGTGTCTGATGTTTTTTGGATTCCCATGATGCGTACAAGGTGTTTGAAGAAATTAGGTGTCTGATGAATATTATTTTTAAAGCTTTTTTACAGCGCTTTGTCAAATAAGCGCTGTAAAATGTCTTTTTTACTCACTTTCAAAAGAGTCGTTTACAGCGCTTTGTGTGAAAAGCGCTGTAAAAGGTATAAAACACTCATTATTTTATTTTTAAAAGGATCTTTTACAGCGCTTTTTAAGATAAGCGCTGTAAAATGTCTCTTTATTTTATTTTTGTGTTTGGTTTATTTGGGTTGGGATGACATTAAAAACATTTTTATCATTGTTTATTGGATTAAAAATATTGTTATCATTGTCTTTATCACAATACTTTAGGAGATGATGAATTATTAGAAATGAGTATTCTGAAGAATCTATATATATATATGCACTGAGCAAAAGAGAATCTCTCTATTCAGTTCAGTTCAGTTCATGTAAATTACTAATTTATATTCAGTTCAGTTCATGTAAATCAAGCTAAATATAAAACACTCATTGTTACATGAACTTGGTATAAAACACTCAAATCAAGCTAAATATAAGCAGAAAATAAATTAATCAGAAAATAAATTAATCAGAACTTAGTATAAAACACTCAATTCAGATTACATGCATATTTACAATAACACAGTTCAGATTACATGCATAGCTTATATAAAACAATTAAACATATATATACATTAAGATGCCCTTCTTCTTTTCCTGGTGACATTCACATTTGTTTGTCCATTTACAATACGAAACGATGGATTAATCCAAATTCCCTCATCATGATCATCTCTAAGATATAAACCATCATCAGTTGAATCAATTTCATGTGGTTGTTGTGATGTTGCAAATAAAAGATCATTACCAACATCTTCATCATTATTGTTATCATCACTTATTTTATTGGTCGATAGGACAACAGACCATTTATCATTAGAAGGATCAGTGACATAAAACACTTGTTGAGCTTGCGACGCTAAAATAAAAGGCTCGTCTTTGTATCCCACCCTATTAAAATCGACAAGCAAGAATCCTGACTCATCAATCCGAACGCCATTATTATTATCGACCCACTTGCAACCAAATATGGGAACACGAAACATTGTGTAGTCTAACTCCCATATGCGCTCGATAACCCCAAAATATGATAGATTTGCATATATTGGGTTTTTGTCTTTTGCACTTGAGACATGCATCGCTTCAGCTACGAGAGTGACTCCACT
Source organism: Cicer arietinum (assembly GCF_000331145.2). Taxonomy (NCBI): domain Eukaryota; kingdom Viridiplantae; phylum Streptophyta; class Magnoliopsida; order Fabales; family Fabaceae; genus Cicer; species Cicer arietinum. The sequence continues at coordinate 44,052,479 of NC_021164.2, forward strand.
ATTTTGCATAGTGGTCTGATCATCTTGTTCTTTGGTATAAAATGTGTAGCCGTTAATAACATAACCAGTGTAAGAAAAGACATGTAAGCTCGGACCATTTGCTAGCCACCTCAATCTATTTGAAATTGATCCGGGGTCTATATCAAATTTTGACATTATGTGATTTTTTAACCATGTTACAAAACTTCGATTGTGCTCTCGAGTTATCCAATTTTGATTCCTATTCATGTTCAAACGAGATAACTGATCAATGTGTATTGTAACATACGGTTGAACCTCATCATCATTGTGCAGAACATACAATTGTGCCTGCTCCCATTCTGTCCTTGATATAGTCAGTAGTCTCCTTCCAGTTATCCCTTCTCCTGATAGTCTTCCCGAATGACGAGACATGGGAAGCCCTATGGATTCAACATTGGACAGATATTCAGTACAAAATTCAGCAGCCTCTTCAACAATGTATCGTTCAGCAATACAACCTTCTGGTCGACTTCTACTTTTTACGTACCCTTTTAATATTTTCATATATCGTTCTATCGGATACATCCATCTCATATAAGCTGGCCCACAAAGTTGTGTCTCCTTAACCAGATGAACAGTAAGGTGAACCATTATATCAAAAAACGATGGTGGGAAATACATTTCAAGCTCACACAAAGTAACAACAATTTCCCTCTGCAATGTCGGTAATTTCTGAGGGTCGATCACTTTACTACAAATTTCCCTGAAGAAGAAACATAATCTAGTTAAGGCTAGTCGAACTTTTTCAGGTAAAATGGAACGTATACCTATTGGTAGCAAATGCTCCATTATAATATGACAATCATGGGTCTTCAAACCTTTTAACTTGAGGTCTTTCATACAAACCAAATTTTTAATGTTCGAAGAGTATCCTTCTGGAACTTTAACTTCGTGTAGAAATTTACATAAAACAATTTTTTCCTTTCTAGATAGAGTATGAGCGGCTGGAGGTAGATATGTGCGATTTCCTTTCTTTACTGGAGCCAGTTCATTTCTTATTCCCATATCGACCAAGTCCAATCTTGCATTGACGCCATCTTTAGACTTTCCTGGAACATTGAGTAACGTACCAATAACACTTTCAAATACATTTTTCTCAATATGCATCACATCGAGGAAATGTCTTACATACAATGACTTCCAATATGGCAATTCAAAGAAAATTGACTTTTTCTTCCACCCAGTTTTCACCAGCTCTCCCGCAAAAGGTTTGCCAAATTTATTGGTCAAACCTTGTACTTTTTCAAGTATTTGATATCCAGTCGGTGCTAAAGGAGCTTTACCTTCCTCTGATTTTCCATTGAATGCATTTCTCCACCCACGATACTGATGACTATAAGGTAAAAATCTACGATGTCCAAGAAACACATTCTTCTTACAATGTTTCAACCGCATCCAATTTGTACTCTCTTCACATATAGGACATGCACACTGACCTTTAATGCTATATCCTGATAAATTACCATATGCTGGAAAATCATTAATTGTGCCGAACAACATAGCCCTCAAATTGAAACATTCTTTCTTATACCCATCATAAACTTCCACACCTGTCTCCCACATACTTTTTAAATTTTCGATTAGAGGAGTCAAGTATACGTCGATATCATTCCCCGGTTGTTTGGGTCCAGAAATTAACAGAGACAACATCATAAACTTACGCTTCATACATAACCATGGAGGTAGGTTATATATTACCAAAATCACAGGCCACGTGCTATGTGAGATGCTTTGAAGACCATGTGGATTCATTCCATCAGTAGAAAGTGCAAGTCTTAGATTTCTTGACTCTATCCCGAATTCAGGATACTCGTGATCAATTTTTGCCCATTGTGGGGAATCTGCAGGGTGTCGAAACATTCCATCTCTAATTCTTTCATCTGCATGCCATGTCAAGTGTTTTGAATCTTCTTCACTGCGATACATGCGCCTAAATCTTGGTATTATAGGAAAATACCACACGACTTTTGCTGGAGTAGATTCTTTCTTCTTATATCGAGAGACATTGCATTTCGGACACGCCTTAAGTAGTTCATATTCGTTTCGAAATAAAATGCAATCGTTAGGACACGCATGAATCCTTTCGTAACTCATTCCAATAGAACACAAAATCCGTTTAGCCTCGTAGGTTCGACTGGGAAGTTCATTATCATCTGGCAACATATCTTTTATGAGTGTTAATAATTCTGTAAAGCTTTTATCAGACCATCCATTACTCGCTTTTAAGTTGTACAACTTTAATATCGCTGACAGTCTTGTGAATTTAGTACAACCATTATATAATTCTTTCTCTGCATCACTCAACAAACTTTCAAACATTTTAGGACAATCTCGAAGATCTTCTTCAACTGCTTTTGCAATCTCATCAACTCGGTCCGGCTCATATGTATCTGTATCGAAATCAGTTGAAGCATATGTAGAACTATTCTCAAAATTAATGTTTCCTTTTTTTTTCTCACCATGTCTTATCCAACATGTGTAGCTTTGATCAATTCCATTACATACTAGATGTCCTTCTAATTCATCTTCTCTAACACGTTTTCCAAAACAACATTTTAAACAAGGACAAACTACTCTATTTGGATCTTTTGCATTCTTCACTGCAAACTCAACAAACTCCTTCACTCCAATTTCATACTCTTTTGACAATCGATTGGCTGAAATCCATTTCCTATCCATATTATACCACCTATATAAATGCAGTAACAAAAATAATAAGCTTTCAAAACATATCAACAAGTTTCAAAAAGAAACCAATATCAACTAAAAATTTCAAAACAGAACAGATCATGTGTAAAAAATACCTTAGACAACGTAGATGGCCGCACAGTACGTAGAGGATATTAGGGTTCGCAACGTATATAATTATTTGAAAGATGTATTTTACAGCGCTTGTGAAAAACGCGCTGTAATAGGTAGTTAAATTCAATGAAAGCGCATGTGTTTTACAGCGCTTGTGAAAAAAGCGTTGTAATAGGTAGTTAAATTATTATTTGAAAGATGTATTTTACAGCGCTTGTGAAAAAAGCGCTGTAATAAGTAGTTAAATTCAACGAAAGCGCATGTGTTTTACAGCGCTTGTGAAAAAAGCGTTGTAATAGGTAGTTAAATTCAATGAAAGCGCATGTGTTTTACAGCGCTTGTGAAAAAAACGTTGTAACTGATTCGCGAAAGCGCTTCCGTTTACATCGCTTTTTTGACAAGCGCTGTAAAATCCTTATAACGTGATGCGCAAACGTTATATGACCTACTACAGCGCTTGTTTTACAGCGCTTTACATAAAAAGCGCTGTAATAGGTTCCGTTATTTTTAAAATATAATTACAACAGCGCTTGTGTTTAGAAAGCGCTGTAAAATGGGCGCTGTTAAATGTCATTTCTGGCGTAGTGTTTCCATTTTTATATATTTAATAATATTACATAAGTTTCAATTCATTATAATAAAATTGAAAATAAAAATTAACACTCATAAAAATAGATTAGTAGAGTTATTTTAGTATCATGGATTTGCTTGAATTTATTTTTATTGTCAATTAGCTCACTAACTAAACTAAGTTTAACATAGTAAAGAATTTATATATAGAAATATTTCCATTTTGGAGTAGTACCCTCTAGCAACATCAACGTCCAGTGACAATTATCTGGAAGTTGAATCTACCATTTTTCTAGTTACTTAAACTACCTTCACATTTACACAACAACTAATCGATACAATAGTCATATAGAAAATATGTAGACTTATCAAACATGAAATGCAGAAGCATAACTAAATAATATTACAAAACTACAAAAAATAATTAATTCAAAAATGAGATAGCGTACCAATTTCGCTTCTTCAATGCAAGAAATCTAAACTTGCTCATCTCAATAGAGACTTGAAATTGAAAACTACAAATCTAAATTGGCAAGTTGATCCCTGCAAGAAATTACAAAGAATCTTTAAATGCAATCTCTTCTAAATTATAACTTTGATTTTATATAAGATTGATGCAATACTATGTGTGGCATATAGGCAATGCAAATTTTGGTCATTGCAATATGGTGAAAATTGATGAATTACCAAATACGATGAATGAATTGATTATTTAAAATTTATGTTACTAATTGGTTTAGAAATTAAAGAGAATACATTGATGATAATAGATTAATGTTAATAAATATATCAAGGACGGGTGAGTGACTTAAAAGTTAATTAGTAGATATATTTAAGTTTAGAAGAAAAAGAAGTTTAGTGAGACTTAAAAAGTTTTATTTACGAAACAAATAAGTTTAGTCACAGAAAAGTGAGAAATAGTTACATGCAATGATGAATTGCATTTAGGGATATGAATGATAAGGTATTACAATGAAGTAATAGAAAATAGAATTTAGAAATGATGAATGATTATAGAGAGTGACACCTCAAATTTGTTATGATGTGGAACAAATTTGAGTAGGTGACACATAAATAGATAATGTGTCAATGAAGAGAAGGTTGGGAGTTATTTTAATATATTATAATAAATCTTTCTATAAGTATGAAATTTTGTTGTTAAGGTACTTATTGACATATTATTCTTAGACATGTGTAGATATTCTATAACCTTTATGAAATTGAATTCTTTGGCAAAATCTCTTACCAAAGACTTCAATATATAAACACTATAACTCATATCGTTTTTATTAAAGACTTTCAGTGTTTTGGGATAGTAACAATTAACTCTTTTCAAAATACTTTTGGTGCTTGTCCATTCTAAAGTTATAAAATATAATTATATAACATCTACGATTTTTTTTTCAAATACAATTTCTACCGCGTTAAAAATTAATTTTCTGTAGATCATAAGTGCTTTAACCATAATTAATACTCTAGTCTAAAAGTTCATATTTTTGTAATAATTGATTATTGTCATCCAAATGATATAATGTTCCATTAATTTTTTAATTAAAGATTGCCAATAATCAATTATTAAAAACTATTATTAATTAAATTAAGGTGTTGTTTTTTAGTTGTTGAGTGGATCGCGATGGATTGAACCAACATCCTGTTAAGTCTAATAATAAGTCTTTATCTTCAATTGTTTAGCTATTTAATTGTTAATCTAATCTTAATCCTAATCCTAAAACTCTTAAAATCCTAAACAACAATGTGGACAATTCACCGCACACCGTTAAATTTCATCAAAGTTGTCATGAAATCTATATTTTTCACTTGTGACACCAATAAGTCATAACTTAAATTTAATCCAATTCTAACCAAATAGTTTGCCAGATTCAAACCTGATCTCAATTATTATGGGAGTATGGGACAACGGTGAGTATTGTTGGGTTAGAAAGTGTGATATCTTTAATTATATAGTACTACTAGTATATTTCTTAAGCGGTGTGTTGTGAATGATGGCAATATAATCATGCAAATAAAGTTGAAATTATAACAAAGTCCCATGCTTTTCATGCTTCCATACTTGTTAAACACATTTTCTCTTACCTTGCAAAGAGTGTTTGAAGTTGTGCAAGTCATCACTCTTTGTTCATTTTCTTTTTCTTATGCTTTTTTAAAGCCCTTGAATTTCGTGTGATCTTATTGGATTGGTTGATAACATGGTGAGGTCGGCATGTTATGAAAAAGATAGTGTCAAAATCAAAAGTGGTGTATGGATCGCAGAAGAAGATACAAAGACACCTACATTTGTTCTGGAGCATGGATCTAGTAATTGGACTTCTATCCCCAAAAAAACAGGTTAGAGACTTTTCTTTTTAACAAAAATATTTAATGTTACAAAAATAAATTATTTTATGATTGTGGATAAATAAAGATAAACTCTCAATTTGTTTTATGACTGTGGATAAATAAATTATTTTATGATTTTATATTTAATTTATATATATTAATTTTAATTGTAAGATCATTAACAAATTTTGATTTTGATCGTAATACTATATTCATCGGAAAGAATTTAATCCCAAGAGTATTATATGTTACGTCAAAGGCAAAACAATAAAGTACCGTTGATTTCTTGTAAAAATAATTCTTTCAAGTTATTTTCTAAAATTATTCTCATGTTTTAAATTTCCACCTTTAACCAATTTTGCTCCATTTTTTTTCCCTTCAAATTACGGTTTATTTTGGAGAGTGAAAAAATTAAAAACAAAAAAAATGTATTTAATATTTTGATTAATAAATTATTTCTTTTTTTCTATCTTTGAAATGGATCATAAAGTACATGAGAAATCCAAATTCAACAACGAACTCCTTTTGGGTGCTTATAAAATACATAAATTGTTCCAATAACTTGCACAAAGCGAACAAATATTGTTATTGTTTAAGTTCAATGTAAAATAATATTTTAAATTAAGTAACAATTTAATATTTAATTTGTTTTCTTTCATTTTCCATCTATTATATAATATTAGTCAATCATAGAAACAATGAACTATTAATTTTTTATCACATAAACTGATGGATATTATTTTACAAAAGTAAACTATGTATATTGAATTTATAAGTTTATATTAACATATTATAATATTTTTGTAGAGTATATTATATTATTTATGTTACATTTAGACACAATTGTTTTTGCGGTCCCTTAACTTAATTTCAGATAACACATCAGTCTTTTGTCTTTTTTTTTCTTGATTTAGTCTTTTATTTAATTTTATTACAAAAATTCAAAAATATAAAAAATGAAAGTATGAGTTTATTTGAAGATTTGATGAATTTTTGTAAATAGAAGATAACATTGTTAACATTTTAAAACATAAAAGATCAAATTATTTACTTAAAATTAAATAAAGAACGAAATTAGAAAGAATAAAAAAACTAAGATGTTATCTGAAATTAACTTAAGAGACCCATGAGTAATTATGTCTTAAATTTAATATTGAATAGTGAATTTGATTTATAAATAACCAAGATATATGAACGTACAATCTTTTTCATTCTTTGTTTTCTTATGTGTGTTGAAAACTATTTTTTTATATTTTCTTAATTTAATGTTTTTCTTTTTCTTTTCTTCAATTTAGTATATATATATTTAAATAATACCGCATAGGCTTAAACTTCAATGTAGCTTCGCCTTCAAAACAAATTTAGAAAGAAAAAAAAAATAGATGGTGTATATTCGTACATTGCAAAGGTGAAGTAATTCTTAGATAGAAATTTTTATTTTAAAAAAATAGGTTAAAATATAGTTTTTTTATTTTATCGTTTAGTCAATATTCATTTTGGTCTGTTTTTTTAAATTTTTTTGGTCTATTTTCTTTTATTAATATTTTATTTTAGTCTTTAATAAAAATATATACCTGTATAATTTTACAAAAAATAAATCATTAAAAAAATTATTAATTAAAAGATACAAAACAAAAATATAACATAAAAGAATAAAATAATTTTTTGAAACAAATAACTTACCAAAATAAATATTAAATCAAAAATCAAAATTATATTTGAACCTTAAAAATAAGATATGTCTAATACAAAGAGAAAATATTTCACTTAATATACATTTAAATGTTTGTCATACTTTTTTTTTTTTTTGGACAAAAAACACTTTTCGTATATAAGAAAAAAAAAAAAATACGTTCGCAATGCCTTGAACAAAGCATTATTGCCTTGCAATTAAAAAAACAAAAAAAAAACTCATTTACCACAAGAAATTCCAAACTCAATTCCACTTGAACTCGTAGTCTTATTTCATGACGTCTTGTTAGTTATATTGTTTTTATAGGTTAAATAGCACATGCGGTTTCTTAAATTAATTTCAGTTAACGTTTTAGTTTTTTATCTTTTTTTTACTTAATTGCAGTTTTGGTCCCTCTATTTTAGGTTAATCGCAAAAGTAGTCCCCTCATTTTATTTCTCCTCAGTTTTGATCCACAAACCGAATTTTGGTCCAAAACTTGATGAAGTTTCATTTTTTTTTTTTTTTGCATTTATTTAAGTCACACCATGCCTCAAGATCTCGTTGTGGTACAATTGTACTTGAAATCTATGATTATAAATAGTGTGACCCGAAAAAAATGAAATTTTATCAAGTTTTGGACCAAAAATCTGTTTTGAAGACCAAAATTTGGGAAAAATAAAATAGGGGTACTACTTTTACGATTCAGCTAAAATATGGGGACCAAAACTACAATTAAACCTTTTTTTTTTTTCAATTTGGTCCTTTTTTTTTAAATTTTAAGTGACAATTTGATCTTTTGTATTTTAAAATATCAACAATGTTATCCTTTTTTTACAAAAATTCATCAAAATTTTTAAATAAAACCCATAAAATTAATAATCATCTTCAATATAACGCAAATTTCATCAAATGTTTAACTCAAATATTCAAATAATCTCATATTTTCTTCTCCAACAACATCAAACTCATCAAATAAAGATTGAAAAATATGAGTTTATTTGAATATTTAAGTTATGAAATTTGCATTATATTGAAGATGACAATTAATTTTATGGATTTTGTTTGAAAATTTTGATGATTTTTTGAATTTTTGTAAAAACAAGGATAAATGATATTTTGATGATATTTTGTTTGAAAGTTAAGGGATTATGGGTGCTATTTAGCCTAGTTTTTAAGTTTTCTCTACAAAACAAAGAAATCCAAGAGAAAATAAAACACAGAGAAGAATAAATGAACTATGTAACGCTCAGATTTTTAACAGCGTAAGTGCATTTTTTTGTTTTGTTAAAACAACTTAATAAACTAATATGTCTTAACACAAAACGACAAAAATATAAATATTTACATAGTTTTTGAGACAGTAATACCAAGTATACTACTAGAAAATACACTAGGGTTACAAGACCTATCAGACATCACTCATATCCTTGAGTATTCTCAACAGACACTTGCGCATAAATACTACTCCAAGAATGATATCACCCCATGGTCGCATCAATAAAAATGGAACATGGACTCACCAAAAATGTTAATTTTCAAGGAATATCATAGATACAATCATTCCCAAACCAAATAAGTACAACTATAAAAAAAAAAAAAAAAGGAACCAAGACTCCACAAAATTAAAAATAAAACTAATATGACCATCCACTAACAACTACAATAAAAAGGGTGACCTCCACACACCGCACAAGTTCCTTCTGACGCAGTATCTTCCTTTGAAGTAAGTTCCTCCTCCTCATAAGCCATAAAGGGATTAGTCTCCTCAGAGGTCAATTCCACCCACGAGATAGGTAGCTTCGACGACACTAGAATCTCAAAACAGCTCACTACCTCATAGACAATCGGTAAAGGGTCATTCATCAGAAAAAGAAGTTGTGACTCGATCTGGAAGGGCACCAACCAAGGTATTGGAGACCCATCAACAAAACCCTGGTCCTCGACCAGTCTAGACGGTCCTGCAATATCTTCTTTCGTCGGCATCGACCCCTTACCCTTTTTTGCATTCCTCGATCCAAGCACTGCATCCGCTGCTCCTAAGGTGGAAGTCACCACACCTACGGTGGCCTCCATCTCACCTCTAAATGAAGCATCCTCTACATCTTCCCACACTATATTCGTCCTGAGTACCAATCCTAAGGATACAGGATAGTCGATCCTCTCGTGTGTGACCCCCACGTGAAATATTTCCCCAACTCTCCTACTTGTCATCATTACTCCCCCTATATGTAGCCCTGCTTGAGATGGGGTCGTATGCCCAAACAGTCAGTGAATGCCGATCAGGAAAGTCTAACGATGTTTCTGTCGTCTGGGTAACAATCGATAGAATGAATTCATGTATCATCTGAGGGCAAAGCCCAATTTCCACAATAATGTAAAGAGTCACCAACCAAAATTAACAATTAACAATTATGTCACGATGACAAATAATAAACCCTTAGCAGTTATGGCATAATAACAGACGATAAACACTTGCAATTTTGGCATGATAACAAACAATAACAAGGCATGTATATACATATATCATAACAAACATGACTCGTGTGTCAACCACCCTAATGCAATACTTATATATCAGTGCACATAATTTCGAGATTTCCAAACCCTCGTCGAGGGGCGTAAATCATAAATGTACCGTCTTTCACAGATTAATATTAATTAACAAGGTGCCACCTATCATATATCAACACAATTTACTATAGTGTAGTCTATCACAGACCTATGCGACTCAAAAATCCTTGAAATGATAAGGTAGACCAATCAACTCATGGAACCACCTTATGGCCCATACGGTCACCACTAACACAGTGGTCCATCATGGTCACCACTAACTATGAAATGCATGAGCATACTCAGACTCTTTCACAATAATTATTATGTATATGTAGCAATTAAAAGACTCTCCTTTTAATACTCATTAAAACTACTAATTTTTCATACTCTTTTAGAGGGCATAATCAAGGCATATTCTTATCAATAAAATTCATAACATGTAGAAACTCATATTATCAATCATGAATGCATAATTACGTCAATATTAATCATCACATATTCACACATCAATCACACATATAAGGTCCATATGTGCAAACTAAAAATTTGGAAGATAGCTTTTTTAACATAAATATTAACCATCACATATAGTTTTTTCAACAATTATCGCTACCACAATCAAACACAACGAAAATCTCGCTCGTGCCAATACCTTCAATCAAATAGTATTTGACTTAGTCAAATTAGTCACTAAGATTTTAACTACCTTACAAACCCTTTCTCACTCATTATCCCTTTAGAGTATATTTTTCCAAAAGATTTTGAAACAAGTAAAGGTTAATAGTATTATTATTCACAATACATACTTTCAACAATAAAAACATATTTTAGAAATCAAGGTCCTTTAAATTTTTCAAGGAATTCACTAACAATCATTCAAAACGTCTTAAATTATTTTTCCCAAATTTTTTCACACAACCACAAATTTTCTCAAATATGCCATATATATTGTGACAATCAAAATGCATTGCTCAGTAAAGCAAATCTGGTCTAGCAAAAATGAGCCAAACATTTAAAAATTGATTGCCACATTATTCCACATAAAGTTCAAGTTAGGGTTATTAGACTTCTTCATGTTACTTCATCTGATCAGCTAGCTAACTTTTTCACAAAGTCATTATACCCTAAGCCATTTTCTACACTAGCTTCCAATATGGGAATTATTGACATATACCAAGCTCCATTATGTGGCGGATAGAGCTAACTTAATTGATACTAAAGTTGGCCAAAGTTGACTCAACAAGCTAACCTCTAATTCAATCAGTTATAGTTAGTTGGGAAGTTGCAAGTTAGTTACATACACTAGGAAAGTATACTCTACATTCATCACTAGATCAGTACCTCATGTAGACCCTCCTTTCATCTTTACCATAAATTCAATCACATTGTTCAATAATACATTTCATCTTCAATATTCTCTCAAGTTTCAAGTTCTTATTATGTATCATTAGCAAGGGCGACTTTGATTCATTCATGCATGTGATGGACGACAATTTGGATAGAGGACATTAAGCAACAAGCTTTGTATAAAACATAGGAATTTGATTATAGCCACCTTGAATAAATGTTTACTGCATTGAATGATTAACAACATAATTCAATACGTGAGTACCAAATTATCCCCTAAACAAACTTTAGAAAAAATATATAAATGATTAGTTACTTTAGATGCAATTGATTTTAATTCCAAATGTTTCTTTTATTGCACAAAGGTTCAAATATTGTAGTCCATGTATATCACTTAATCAAGTGGAGAGGTTTCTGATAAGGGTTGTAAGATAGAGACTATTTTGGAGAAAAAGGCAGCCACCAAGAGAAAAGAGAAGAGTAAATTATATTCTCAATTTTGTCAAACAAGTTTCATAAAAATATTGATTGCGCATTAGTTAACCGTTGGATCGGTCTGATTTGTGGATAGCAGGTTCGCAACACACATATCTTCATTTTCATTGGTCACATCGATGAAATGACATCTCGACAGGGAGAAGTTGCGCTCTCACAATAGCATGTTTTTGAGTTTTTTTTTCTTCTTCTTGCTTTTAATTTGTAAGCTTAGTGCTTTGTTTCTTAAAAGAGTCAAACATGCTCCAAATGTTCGTTGCGATTTGATTTATGTGCATGTGCTTGATGATAATGGTTTTTATAAGCATTTTACTTCTAGAAAGTGGAAACTCAGCTAAGGTAACTTGGTTGTAGCTAGAGGGGGGAAAATTAGTAAACTTTATTGGGAAAAAGCTTTGGTTGCTAAAGACAGTGTGAATGTCGTGGATATGAAATCTTCTTTGTGGCACTGAAGGCATAGCCATATTAGTGAAAATGGGTTAAATTGTTTAGCCATAAATGATATGCTTCCAAGATTGAAGAGTGTAGATTGAGAGAAAATTCTCACTGCATGATTGGTAAATAAACTAGAGTATCCTTCAAAAGGCATCCTCCCTGTAGAAAGTTAGAGTTGCTTCAATTGGTGCATTATGACGTTTGTTCCAGGAAACTATGGGTTTATGCTGTGAAGAAAAAAGACCAAGTGTTGGAGAAGTTCAAACAATTTCATGATTTGGTTGAGAGGCATACAAGCAAGAAGCTGAAACATGTTCGTACTGACAACAGTGGTGAGGATTGTGGATCCTTTGATGCCTATTACAAATAGTAGATATATCACATGAAATGACTCCTCCTAAAACTCCTCAGTTAAATCGTTTAGTAGAGAGGATGAATCAAATATTTGTTGAGAGAGTGAGGTGTATGCTTTCTGAAACTAAGTTGCTTAAACGTTATTGGGGTAAGACACTGTACACGGTGGTTCATGTTATTAATCTTACTCCTACTATCGCTTTGAAGACGTACCAGACAATGTATGGTTTGGCAAGAATGTCAAGTATGATCATTTGAGAGTCTTTGGTTGCAAGAATTTTGTGTATGCTCCTAAGGATTAAAGATCCAAGTTGGATGCAAAGTCAAAGCAATGTATCTTCATTGGTTATGATGAGAATGAATTTGGCTACAAGTTGTATGATCATATAGAGAAAAAGGTTATCAAAAGTTGCGATGTAGTGTTCATGGAAGACGAAACTATTAAAGATATTGATAAGGTGGAGAAGAAAACACCTGAGAGGGATAACATCTTGGCTAATGGTGATCCAATTAGTCACCTGTTCTAGGTTTGGATACTACTTATGGTAATATTTAGAATGATGAGCCACATGATTGTGTTAATAATCATCAACTTGAAGATGAGGTAAATATTCCAACAAGTGAAGATCATGAGTTGTCACATGATGAGAATCATAGTGATGCTTCTGAATCATCTCAAACCATACTCAGAAGGTCTAAGAGGCAAAGACAATCATCCACAAGTGTTTTCGAGAGGGCGTGGAGAGTGAAGAAAGTCAAAAGTGGTTGGATGCAATGCATGATAAGATGAAATCCTTGCATGACAATCACACTTATGATTTGGTAAAGTATCCAAAAAGAAAAAGGGATTTGAAAAACAGGTGGATCTACAAAGGGAAGCTTGAGAGTAACTTAAAGTCTCTGAGATATAGAGTCAAATTATGGTGAAAGGTTTCCGTCAAAGAAAGAGTATTGATTTTAATGAGATTTTCTCACTTGTGATAAAAAAAAATGTCATCAATTAGAACCGTGTTGAGATTGACAACTACTCTAGACATAGAAATAGAGCAAATGAATGTAAAAGATAGCCACCAAGAGAAGAGTAAACTTTATTCCCAATTTTGTTAAACAATCTAAAAAAACGTCAATTGCGCTTTGTTAACCATTGGATCAAGCAAATATTTGGACAATAGATTCGCAACATACATGTCTTCGTTTTCAACAGTGGGATTGGCAAAATGACGTCTAAAGAGGAAGAAGTTGTGCTCGCACAGTAGCAGGTTTTTGGGATGTTTTTTCTTCTTCTTGCTTTTCATTTGTAAATTGTAGTCCTTTGTTATTTTGTCTGATCGTAGGTACAATTTGTGCATCATTTTGAGACTATCTTGTACCCTTATTTGAATATAGTGGAGTTGACGATCCGTGGTTTTTATTCTTACATTGAGGGATTTTCTATATTAAAATATTGGAGTTCTTTACATGTTTTTATTATGATCAATTTATTGTCATATATTTATTGTTGTTTCTCACAAGTTTGAGAGAAATTTATATCCGCTCCATATTACTTGTTACAGTATTTCTGTGTTTATTCTCATCAGTTTTAACTAATAAGTGATTAATTAAAATTATATTTTGCCTAAGTTGAAAAACTTACATTAAGAAGTTTTACATTTTTTTTTACTCAACATTAAGTTTTACATCAAACTTGTTTGTCGAATTTATATTCAGTTCAAGCACAATTATCACATAATCAATTATACAAAAGCTAATGAAAACAAAGATTTCAACTAAATAACAATATGTTTTTGCATTTGGAACAGGTGTTAAGAGGTGTGGAAAAAGTTGCAGGCTACGCTGGAATAACTACATGCCTGATCTTAAACATGATAACTTCACGTCCCAAGAAGAAGATCTAATCATTAAGCTTCACGCAGCCATAGGTAGCAGGTGAATAATCTTCTCTAAAAATCTCCAATTAGCTCTTGTGACTTAAAGCAGCCCTATCTACTTATGCCGCGTTCGTTTGGCATATTTTTACCAAAGATCATATACTAAAACAAATAAAATTAGTGGACAAATTTAATGAGAAAAAAAAAAGTGGTTTAAGTTTTTGGAAAAAATGAGAAAGGGATTTTCTATTTTTTTTAGCTGAATTTGATAGCTTTTTATTTTTTTTAGTATAATCTACTATTGTTATTGTTTATTTATTGGTGTCAATGATATTAATAAAAATTGATATTTAAAAAATTAATGTTTTTGGTGATTATTTAAAATTATACACATCAAATCTTTAACTGTTACTTTTTAAGGTATATTTTAAATATCTTTATCTAGTGTTTTACAATTTTCAAAATAATAAATAAGTTCAATGATTTTAATGTTTTTGGCTGTCTCTTATAATTAGATTATAGAGAGTATTATTTGTATTTATATTTTATTTTAGAGAAAGAAATATAATATTGAAGAGTAATAAAGGGACTAGATGCAAAGAGAAAACACTAGCGAACTATTAATTATAAAAAATGCTTGATGGACATCTATTTTTTCAAATACTTGTAACACTCGATTAATCAAGGTACAAAAAAATATTTATCCAATTAAGTATATTAATAAAATTGACATTGAAAATTGTAGTTAATTTATGTAATTTAATCACAAATTTCGTCCTAAATTGAATAAACTATCTACTAAACATTGTTTTTAAATAGAATACAAAATCATCACAAGATTCACATGATATACAATTATATTAACAACTCAAATTTATTACATATCATTTGCAACACTTTAAAATATTATTAAAAATAAAATAAAATATAAGATGTTTGGGGGACTAAATCAAAAACCCAAAATAACAATCCTCCGAAGCCCCACCAATAACTGAGATTGCTCGAGGTTGGATAATCTATCAAATGTTGATTAAGTGTGGAGGATATAGGTTGTTTTAGAAGAGATAATCGTTGGTTCCTTATACTTACTTTTTAAAAACCTAATCAAGAAAACCCTTAAGGATAAAATCATGGTGAAAAAAAAAAGAGTGTAGTATATACTTAGAGACATCAACAAAATCTATATTCAATGAGACTAATCTTATTTCTATTAAAAACATCATAAATATTAGAAGAAAAAGTATCCATCAATGATTTTTACAAGTGAAGTCCCAAATTATTAATTTTGTCCGCACATTGATTCCCTTCTCTAGAAATATATATAAAATTTAGTAAAACTCATTATTTTAATCATCTCTAGACAATTAAGCTATCTATTTCTAATGGACCAAAGAACAAGGCTATTATTTCTAAAAGTTAAATTTACCAATTTTGAATCAAATTCAATCTATAAAAATTTCCAGACATTCTTATTATAAGTTGTTTCAATAGCAATCATAACTCTAGTAATTTTATAAAATGTCTTCAGTTGACTATTTTTTATTGTTTAGTCCTTAAATCATAATTTTAAATTGAAGTTACCATCGTGGATGAGGCAAATGTAATTTTGGGTGCTTTGACTATTGCAATGTGTACACTTATACAACCAAAATATTACATTCGTATCACTTTATGCGGTATGTAATTTAAAATTATGTCTTAATCTAAGAAAATAAATCAATATAATCTAAATGTATCATAGCAAACAATTAAATATCCATTGAAGGAAAAATTAAATAATTAAATTGGGTAATAGTTTATGAACCTTTTAATAAATACTAACAATTTAGGAATCAATCTAAAGAGAAAGTGTTAACAGAACAGATTGATGGTTTATTACAAATTACAAACAAGCCAAATATATATACTGCTCACTTTTCTTTACGAATATACTACTCTTTTTTGTGAGTTCTTAAATTGACAAATATAATTCCCAACCTTTAAATTAATTGAGTAATTATCTAGAATGATGACAGTCTTAATATATCTCTGTCCCAGGTGGTCTATAATAGCTCAACAACTTCCTGGGAGAACAGACAATGATGTAAAGAACAATTGGAACACAAAGCTGAAAAAGAAGCTCTCTCAAATGGGGATAGACCCTGTTACCCACAAGCCATTCTCCAAACTCATTGCTGACTATGGAAATATAGGTACTAGTTTCCATAAACCAACTACACAAATCGAGGTTGCCAATAAAGACTTTAGGAATTATGCAATTCTATTAAAATCAGATCCATATCAATTCAACCAACAACAAACATTGCAAACAACAGGAAATAGCAGCTTTATGGTTACCAAAAGTCATAGTGATGATGACTTCTCAATAGTGAAAGGTGACTCAAATTGCACAAACATAAAGAATGAGACCAATCCAACACTAGTGGATGCTTTTCCACCATTTAGTTGGAATGATTTTCTTCTAGAAGATGCTTTTGCACCACCTACTAACAACCAAGAACAACAAATTTTGTTTTCAAAGGAGAATGTAATGAGCCAAAATGGGAAAATGAAAGAGGCCATGTCGCATCAAGTTTCATCATGCTCAGATATTTCATTTGTAGAAGCTATACTTGATCAGGAAAATGAGATGTTTCTAAGCTTTCCTCACCTTTTGGAGGAACCATCTAATTATTGAGTTTAAAATTTCATAATAAGGTATCAATTGTCACTTAGCTTCTTTCTTCCACCAGCTGTGACAAATTAGTGATGAAGTTTCGTGTGTTAGTTTATGAAGTTTTTAATACACTAATCATGTCATCTTGTGTACTATGTTTGAATTTCCTCCTTAGAAGTTTTTTTTGCTGCTAATACTTTCGATGTATATGACTAAAAATAAATAATATATATATAGAGGATACGTCTTAATAATAGAGAAATAGGTTATTAAATGTGTAGTTCACTAGTAAAAGTCCAAGCTGAAGGAGTTTCATATAAAGGTTGAGACATTGAAGGAGTTTCAAACAAATTCAAAGTTCGATATTCAACTGTTAACAATCCCAGTTAACAAATATTTGTTTATTAAAATCTGGCTTATTTATTATTATCATTAAAATAGTGATATTTTCCATTAATTAATGTCTTAGTTGGTATTATAATTATAATTGTGATATTTGTCATGAGTTAATATCTTAGATTTATTATCATTAAAATTGTGATGTTTGACATGAGTCAATAGTTGTGCAGAAATTCTTGGGTGGTCACCCCTTAACACATCATCCTTGAGTCCATCTAATCAAATTATTCCAATTAAAAAAAAATAACATAAAAAAAGTAGAGTAAATTATTTGAAAAGAAAAACGTGTGTTGTTGAAATCACAAGTTTCTTCAACCAGATTCACATTTGTGTCGTCTTCTACATTTTCTATTCTCTTATGCAACAACAAATACGCTCCTTTTGTAAATCCTAGAAGCCAATTCTCTAAAATTATCCTCTCATATAGTCACCAACACCTTCTTGAAATTGCACGCCACTTGTTCGACCCATATCCTCTCTCAAACACTGTTCCACCATCATAACTCTCAGATCTGTTTTAGCCCAAACACACAACGATCGGCGTGTCTCAGAGAATGACTCTACAGAAAAATCAACGTGTCTCGATAAATGAAATTGACGTAGCATTTATACCTCAACTGAACAAATGTTATTGCTATAAGAGGATAAACAATATCGTTAACTTTCATATATATTTTTTCTCTCACTATACTAATATAGATCATTCCCTTTTCTTACGCTAAAACCCATTTTAAAAACATATTTTCACTATGCCAAAAATTGTCCTTCTCTTACACTAAAACCCATTTTAAAAGCATGTTTTCACTATGCCAAAAATTGTCCTTTATGGCGTTTATTTTGGTCTTTCATAGCACTTATAGGTGCTATTAATGTCCGCGTTATGAAAAGTAGGCACGTGTTATAGCACTTGCCACTTATTAAAAGCTATTTATAAGTGACATACATTTTATAGTGCTTATTATAAAAGAAACACTATAAAAGATTTAATATAAAATGACGCTATAAAAGACTTAATATAAAAGGACTATAAGAGACGGATGTTATTACGGTTATATTGATCTAATTAATTTTTTTTTTTAACTATTTATAATAGCGTTTAATAATTATTGTTAAATGTGAACGTTTTTTATAGCGCTTCTTTATAATAAGCACTTTTATAATAGTGTAAACATAAGACGACAAAACTAATCAAATATAAGAGAAGATCTATTGATATAGCTTTTTATAACGCTTCTGTTATAATAGCTCAAATATAAAGACAAGAAATTTAATCAAATTTCATGGTGTAAACATCGCAAACCAAAACTATTTTTTTTAAAAGGCCAAATGCATTAATATTAACCCATCAAAATGAGGAAAATACATGAGACAAAGTTGTCAAAATATACAAATATTTCTCCCACAACTTATGCACCTAAGCACTACGTAAATCTCACAAGGCCTGCACTCAACCTATGATGATCAACTATTTTTTCTTTATTACCTTTAAACATGGTTCTCTTCACTTAGTTTTTATAATGTTTAATATTAACCCATCAAAATGAAGAAAGTACAAACAAGATAAAGTTGTTAAAATACACAAATTTTTCTCCCACAATCTATGCACCTAAGCACTATATAAATCACATAAGGTTTGTACTCAACTTATGTTAATCAACTTATTTTTCTTTATTAACTTTGTTCATAGTTCACTTCACTTAATTTTTATAATTTTACCCGTATAGAAGAAAAAATAACTCAACAAATCATAACTCCAACACCATACATGAGATTATATTGACAACAAAATTTAAATCAAAATATAAGAACTCAAACATTCAAGAAAAAGATAAAATATTATCCATAAAGTTACGGACTATATAACTAGCTCAATCCTCCCTTATCTTAGTTAACTTATTTTTAAAGTAGGTAACACAATTGTAGTTAGGAAAGAACTTAAAATAAAAAATAAATAAATAAATAAAACATTAAAATTGAGTTAGAACTTAAGTATATTGAATGTCTATGATTGCAAATAATAATTAAATTATTTTCATGTACATTAACTGGAATCGTGTTTTGATTTTCAATGATGATCTATTTCATAAATCACGTGACATAATATTCATAGTCATTGTAACACCCCGTTTTTCAAAGCGAGGGAATATTTTTTTTTCAAAAGTAATTAAAAACCAATAAGGAATTAAATCATGAAATGCCTTTGGATAAATAATTGAGTCATTATAATTTACAAGCAGCGGAAAAGTTTCTCCAATTATAAATCCAAACCATTTACACAACAACAAATGGTACATGGAACCCATTCGAATAAGAAGTCAAACTGACAATATTAGTATAAGTACAGTTTTCCAAACTAAAAATACTCCAATCCAAAAAGAAGGACACCTAGTCCCTATACATCATCCTAATCTGATCATCCTACCAAAAAGCTATACACCCGGAGTATCTCCACGCGCCCCGTGAGATCCTCCTAACGTAACTGCAGTCACGCATTCCCATCTCCATTCCCGTCCGTAGGGTACGAACCGGTAGGACCGTCCTAACTCTCATCTGAGGGCAAAGCCCAGATTTCCACAATAATTGTAAAGGGTCACCAACCAGAAAATAACAGTTAACACATAGCAATTAAGTTTTTAAATGCTCAAAATAACTTTTCAACTAGGCATGCACCTTAACAGAATTTTCAATATGCTAAAAGTTCATACAATACTTTGCCAATTAAAATGAAAGTAAAATGAGGTTCTCAATCTCCTAATTATCACATAACAAGTCAAGACATGGATAAGTTAATGAGTAATCGATCATCTAACTCAAACTGAGGATTTTCACTGACATACAATACTTTGCCAATTAAAATGAAAGTAAAATGAGGTTCTCAATCTCCTAATTATCACATAACAAGTCAAGACATGGATAAGTTAATGAGTAATCGATCATCTAACTCAAACTGAGGATTTTCACTGAGCCAATCGATTGGGAAATCGATTGGGGTGAAGGTTTTTAATGAAAACAGAATCCTGGGCTGAATCAATCGATTTGGCAATCGATTGACAGGATGACTAAGCCCCTGACTTAATACCAATCGATTTCCAAATCGATTTCCTGAAGGTTTTTAGTGAAATTTTGAACTCTGGCTTGATTCAATCGATTGGGCAATCGATTGACAGGATAGCTGAGCCCCTGACTTAATGGCCAATCGATTGGGCAATCGATTTCGAAAGGGATTTTCAAAAAAACTGATTACAAAATCGATTGGCTAATCGATTTTGTTCATTTGGCCAAGCCCCTGACTTAATACCAATCGATTGGGAAATCGATTTCCCTGATCATTTTTCCAAAAATTCATGAATTAACCTAAGTCATTCCTAATCAAGTTCACAACTTAACACTTAGCAATTTCTACGCGATTACCACGGCAATTGGGATCTCGATAACCATCATACATACACACAATAATTAACACATAACACTTAGCATTTTCAACGCAATTAACACGATATATCAAATTCAAATCACTCAAACATAAAACTCAATCAAATACGACTCGTGTGCCAAGCACCCTAATGCAATGCGTATATGCCAAAATGCATGGACTCGGAATTCCAAACCAAAACCCTCCTCGAAGGGCCGTAAATCATAATTGTACCGCCTATCGCAGGCCAAAGTACCAATTACCGAGGTGCCACCTATCACGGGTCAGCACGATTTACTAAAATGCGTAAATCATAAACGTACCACCTATCACGGGTCAGTACAGTTTACCGAGGTGTCACCTATCACGGGTCAACACGATTTACTAAAAGAAAAAGCGGGAATCGTAAACGTACCGCCTATCACAGACCAGTACTGTTTACCTAGGTGCCACCTATCACGGGTCAGCACAATTCACCAAAAATGTAAATCGTAAATGTACCACCTATCACGGGTCAGTACAGTTTACCAAGGTGTCACCTATCACGGGTCAACACGATTTACTAAATAGTAACTCGTAAACGTACCACCTATCACGGGTCAGTACAGTTTACCAAGGTGTCACCTATCACGGGTCAACACGAATTACTAAATAGTAAATCGTAAACGTACAACCTATCACGGGTCAGTACAGTTTACCAAGGTGTCACCTATCACGGGTCGACACAATTTACCAAATGAAATGCATGAGCATACACAGACTCCATTCACAACAATCGTTAAGCAAATGCAGATATTAAAAGATTCCCCATTTTTAATACCCATTTAACTTAAACGACTTTCAAACAACATTAATTAAATAAGTCATTAAGAGATTCCCCGTTCTTAATACCGATTTAACTTAATGATTTTCAAAACAAAACGTTAAGCAAACAGTCATATTAAGAGATTCCCCATTCTTAATACTCATTTACCGAAACGATTTTCAAAAACGATAGTTAAGTAACCGAGACATTAAGAGATTCCCCATTCTCAACGCCCAGTTAACTTAAACATTTTCCTCAAATACACATTAAGTAAACCGAGGTATTAAAAGATTCCCCATTTTTAATACTCGTTTAACTCTAATGGTTTTCAAATTCCACAGAAACAAATTCAAACATACTTTCACATTCAAACCATAATTCACAACAACCACACCAATTAACAAACATCAAGTACGAACACACCAAATACAACGAACACAAATCACGCAACATAACACCCAGATACATCAAATTTCATTTACCACGAAACATTCATCACTATAAACAAAACCGAGGAAGAGTGGAGTTGCGAAATCCAAGTTCTAACTCTCACCCAACCTTGGGTTACTAGTTTTGAAGAAAAGAAAGCGACGAAAATGAAAACGGGAGAAAGGAGGGAAAAGCTTCGCGGTAACAGAGAGGAAGAAGATGGAGTTTTGAAATTTTCCTTCCTTTCTTTTTCTTTCCTTTGTTTTTCCTTTCTTCCTTTTTCCTTCCTTCCTTTATATATTCTTTTCCTTTTCCTTCCTTCTAGTTTTCCTTTCTTTTTTCCTCCAAACAAACACATAAATATAAAATAAACATAACTTAACAAATATCTCAAAATATCAAGATATTTGTTAAATTACCATTTCACCCGAAACGCATTAAATTCTCCGTAAAAGATTCACCGCAGTTAATTTCAATTTATTTATCGACGAGAAATTTTAATCGTCATTAAAATATCTTTTTGATCATACAAACCCCAAAATATTATTAACTTTGGCTTAAAAGCCTCCGAGCCAAAATCCAAAATACACCAAAAATACATAAATGGTACCTTAAAATTATGGGTCTTACAGTCATCTTTGTTATCTTAGTGGGGACATTGAAAATTAAACATATACATCAATAATTTTTATACTACATCAGTAGTTGAAGATAACATTAAAAAAATCTTTATTTTCTTTTATGTGATGTCATTATATTTCGAATTGGTTACCGTAGCTCCCCTACAATGGCGATAAATTTTTAAAGCTCTATCAAAATTAAATTCACTTCAAATGAGTATTAATTACAAATCTTTGTCCACATAAAAACTAAGAAAACTATAAATAAAAATAAAAATATTTACTTGTTGAACATAGAAACCATGTTTGACTCATTTCGAGGTTCACCATTCAACGAATCCAAGTAGTATATATCTCAGTCATGTGATTAATGACAATCAAGGCACAATGTATATCCTACACTCAATGTTTAAATATTACAAATGTATCTAAAATTTATTTTCAATATACTGTCATTGTAAATAACATTTTAAAAGAAACCTCGTCTATATTGTAAGTTGCAAGTACCCGTTTATCCTTCTCCTTGATTTTCACGAACACATGGGATATTTCTTGTTCTCTATCTTCTTCATATCTTACAGACGTTAAATATGGAGATAAGAATTTAGATTACTAATAAAAAGAATTTGTTGATCAAAATAGATAACATGTTG
The DNA here is from genome assembly GCF_000331145.2 of Cicer arietinum. Lineage (NCBI taxonomy): Eukaryota > Viridiplantae > Streptophyta > Magnoliopsida > Fabales > Fabaceae > Cicer > Cicer arietinum. The sequence continues at coordinate 44,075,910 of NC_021164.2, forward strand.
ACAACTTCAGTTTGTTTGAGGTACCTAACATACACACATATAGCAAAGGCCCCTAACCACCCATGACAAAGAATTTCTTTTATAATTTCAACATCAATATTCTCGGTAAATTCTTCACCAAATATATCATGCTCCATTGTTACCATTATTAAATTTATAGGTCACATGTCTGTTGTAACACCCCGTTTTTCAAAGCGAGGGTATATTTTTTTTTTAAAAGTAATTAAACTAAAACGGAGGAATAAATAAAGAAATGCCTTTGGATAAATAATTGGGTCATAATAATTTACAAGCAGCGGAAAAGTTTCTCCAATTATAAATCCAAAACATTTACACAACGACAAATGGTACATGGAACCCATTCAAGTAAAAAGTCAAACTGACAATATTAGTATAAGTACAGTTTTCCAAACTAAAAAAACTCCAATCCAAAAGAAGGACACCTAGTCCCTATACATCATCCTAATCTGATCATCCTACCAAAAAGCTATACACCCTGAGTATCTCCACGCGCCCCGTGAGATCCTCCTAACGTAACTGCAGTCACGCGTTCCCATCTCCATTCCCGTCCGTAGGGTACGAACCGGTAGGACCGTCCTGACTCTCATCTGAGGGCAAAGCCCAGATTTCCACAATAATTGTAAAGGGTCACCAACCAAAAAAATAACAGTTAACAAATAGCAATTAAGTTTTTAAATGCTCAAAACAACTTTTCAACTAAGCATGCACCTTAACGGGATTCTCAATATGCGAAAAGTTCATACAATACATTGCCAATTAAAATGAAAGTAAAATGAGGTTCTCAATCTCATAATTAACACATAACGAGTCAAGACATGGATAAGTTAAAGAGTAATCAATCATCTAACTCAAACTGAGGATTTTCACTGAGCCAATCGATTGGGAAATCGATTGGGGTGAAGGTTTTTGATGAAAACAGAATCCAGGGCTGAATCAATCGATTTGGCAATCGATTGAGTGGGTACTGAGCCCCCGGGTTTTATACCAATCGATTTCCAAATCGATTTCCTGAAGGTTTTTAGTGAAATTTTGAACTCTGGCTTGATTCAATCGATTGGGCAATCGATTGACAGGATAGCTGAGCCCCTGACTTAAGGGCCAATCGATTTCCAAATCGATTTGGTCGAATATGGATGAGTCCCTGACTTAGGCCCAATCGATTGGGCAATCGATTTCGTAAATGATTTTCGAAAACTGATTACAAAATCGATTGGCTAATCGATTTTGTCCATTTGGCCAAGTCCCTGTTTACTATCCAATCGATTGGGAAATCGATTTCCCTGATCATTTTTCCAAAAATTCATGAATTAACCCAAGTCATTCCTAATCAAGTTCACAACTTAACACTTAGCAATTTCTACGCGATTACCACGGCAATTGGGATCTCGATAACCATCATACTTACACACAATAATCAACACATAACACTTAGCATTTTCAACGCAATTAACACGATAAATCAAATTCAAATCACTCAATCATAAAACTCAATCAAACACGACTCGTGTGCCAAGCACCCTAATGCAATGCGTATATGCCAAAATGCATGGACTCGGAATTCCAAACCAAAACCCTCCTCGAAGGGCCGTAAATCATAATTGTACCGCCTATCGCAGGCCAAAGTACCAATTACCGAGGTGCCACCTATCACGGGTCAGCACGATTTACTAAAATGCGTAAATCATAAACGTACCACCTATCACGGGTCAGTACAGTTTACCGAGGTGTCACCTATCACGGGTCAACACGATTTACTAAAAGAAAAAGCGGGAATCGTAAACGTACCGCCTATCACAGACCAGTACTGTTTACCTAGGTGCCACCTATCACGGGTCAGCACAATTCACCAAAAATGTAAATCGTAAATGTACCACCTATCACGGGTCAGTACAGTTTACCGAGGTGTCACCTATCACGGGTCAACACGATTTACTAAATAGTAACTCGTAAACGTACCACCTATCACGGGTCAGTACAGTTTACCGAGGTGTCACCTATCACGGGTCAACACGAATTACTAAATAGTAAATCGTAAACGTACAACCTATCACGGGTCAGTACAGTTTACCAAGGTGTCACCTATCACGGGTCGACACAATTTACCAAATGAAATGCATGAGCATACACAGACTCCATTCACAACAATCGTTAAGCAAATGCAGATATTAAAAGATTCCCCATTTTTAATACCCATTTAACTTAAACGACTTTCAAACAACATTAATTAAATAAGTCATTAAGAGATTCCCCGTTCTTAATACCGATTTAACTTAATATTAAAAGATTCCCCATTTTTAATCCTCGTTTAACTCTAATGGTTTTCAAATTCCATGGAAACAAACTCAAACATACTCTCGCATTCAAACCATAATTACAACAACCACACCAATTAACAAACATCAAGTATGGACACGCCAAATACAACGAACACAAATCAACGCAACATAACACCCAGATACACCAAATTTCATTTACTCATAATCATACACAATGACTTCAAATTCAATTACCACGAACCATTCATCAACATAAACAAAACCTAACTCTAGGGTTTTACCCATAACGCATTAGTTTCGTTTTTCCCCAAATCGATACATTAAACCCTAACAAATTCCTTCCCACACAACCACAGATAAGTCCCTAATGCAAACTAGAAGTTTGGAAGGAGCCCTTACCTCAACGTTAGCTTTAACGCGCGTTTCCGGTACCGCGAGTAATTCCGGTAAAATCTCCGCTCGCAACGCCGCTTCCAAATTAGTTCACTAGCACCGTAGCATGGTAGTGAGCAACTTTCCCTTCTAACTCTTCGCGAAAAGAAGCTTAGATCTAGAAGAAACATAGGGGTTTGTGTTTGAATCTCAAATACCGTTTTTCTTCGTTTTCGAATCAAAGAGGAAGAGTGGAGTTGAGAAATCCTTGTTCTAACACTCACCCAACCTTGGGTTACTAGTCTTGAAGAAAAGAAAGCAACGAAAATGAAAATGGGAGAAGGAGGGAAATCGGTTCGCGGGTAGCAGAGGAAGAAGATGGAAAGTTTTCGATTTTCTTTCCTTTCTTTTTCTTTCCTTTGTTTTTCCTTTCTTCCTTTTTCCTTCTTTCCTTTTTTATACTCTTTTCTTTTCCTTTTCCTTCCTTCTAGTTTTCCTTTCTTTTTCCCTCCAAACAAACATATATATATAATAACCATAACTTAACAAATATCTCAAAATATCTAAATATTTATTAAATTACCATTTCACCCGTAACGCATTAAATTCTTCGTAAGGGATTCACCGCAGTTAATTCAATTTATTTATCGACGAGAAATTCTAATCGGCATCAAAATATCTTTTTGATTATAAAAACTCCAAAATATTATAACTTTGGCTAAAAAGCCTCCGAGCCAAAATCCAAAATACACCAAAAATACATAAAGGGTACTTTAAAATTATGGGTCTTACATCTGCTTCATCATATAACTAAAGGATCATTAAATTTGACAAAACATTTCATTCATCAACCATAGGAGGGAGTCTTGAATTTTTTAATTTCCACGATTCTTGTTTTACGATGCAACAAACGTTGTGCTTCGTTGGATATTCTTATCTAACTGTTTGGATTTCACAAAGTTAGTTTTATCCATCTGTTTAGATTTTGTTGGGATCTAAATAGTTACATTACTATACATTAGTCTCTAAATAGTAAATCATTAATAATAATTAGGAATTAGGATTGATAATAAGAATTTTACCTTTTGGACTTCAACAAGAATTTCAACTAGATTTTCTAGTCAAGTCACAAATGTACCTAATACCTCTCTAACCACAGATTTCCCCACTTTCAACAGGAATAAGCAATGGAGCATCTGACTTACCAACAACATTGATTGTAACTTTGACGTATTCGATGGTAATTTTAATGGTGAACTATATCTCGTAGAGTGTTATATATTTTTTCACGACCAATGATACATTTATTTATAGATGATATAAACATTAATGAATGAATATAAACATTAATATAACTATTAACCAAAACAAATATTTTAAATATTGTAGTTAATAAATAAAGCAATTACATTGGGAATGTTAGGAAATACAACGTCACAAAGAATCATCAGCAATAAGGAAGCCTGATTTAGGTTGTTGTTTCTTTGTCATTTTCTTTTCAAGCTTCATAATTCTCAATTTTAATGTTTTAAGTTCATTGTTTGTTTCCTCTTTTTGAGATACCCCAAATCCTAAGCCCCCAACACGATTTGGGTACTCTTGGACATTTAGAACCTTATGTAGTATGATCAAACAACCAAAGTATTCTTCCTCTTTAGGTAAAGATTGTGCTAAGAGCTTCATATAGAAATAAGCAAGAAAAAAAAACTTGTTAACTATCATTATTATTAACACAAGAATCTGACAAGCAAAACATTATTTGACTTATACACCCAGACTCTTTGAATTTTTTTCATTATCTATCACTCCCTCTTTATTCACACCACCAACTTTCACATAACACGATGAGATATGGTTGTGAGATCAAATTCTATCTCATGTAGCTATACATTGACAAATTAAAACAAAACAATTAAACAATATTTTTACCATATATTTTATAATAAGTTCATAAACATACTTATCATCTTTTGCTCTAGACAAGCATACCCCATACATAATTTTATGTACAGATGCAGAGGATTTAACGCTCTTGCTCAACTTGCATTACTAACATCTTTTATTAAAAAAGTCATTGAGTTTATACAATATGTATAAATTACTAAATAATATTTAAAATAATAATGATATCTCATAATCATCGGTTATACGTTGAATTATGAAGCCACCTCAATCGTTTTCAGTTATTAGGTGTATATTTCAGTGGACGTTTATTAATAATATTATCATCTTTATCTCTAAGATGCTTTGATGTGAGTCGAATTCTAAATGAACTATGCAACTTTACTGCTTCTTTAAGTAAAACAATTTATGTTCATCACCGACATGCATCTTGTAACATAAACTAGATCGTTAATGAGTTCAGCCAAATAAATTAACATAAAGTAACTTGAGTTAGTATCTTGTATTTCCTTCCAAATTTTGACTTTATAAACATCAAAAATTGAGTCTTTTCCTCTCTAATTGTTGCAAATAATTTGAACTATCTGACTGATAGTAACTACAATGAAACTAAAAAAAATGCTTTTGTTAACTTCATTTTATTCCATGCAAACTTAAAAAATAAAAGAATAATTACATGAGTATATAAAATAATCAATGTACCTTCATTTTGCTCTGATACAATTCTTTATCACACTCACACCACGTGTAGAAACATTTTCCCTACTATTAGAACCACAATCATCATCATGAGGAGAAGCCATTCAATTGAAATAAATAACATTCATAATTAGAATCAATATCAATTTGAATACAAATTAAAATTAAAATAATAACACTTTAAAAAAATTACACTATCGTGCACAATCAATTGGATCTTTTTCTTTTCTTTGTTGGATTCATAATTTTTTGATTGATACAAAATGATGGATTAATCAAAATCCCTTCATTTTAGACGTTTCTCATATAGAGAATGTCATCTATAGTAGGATCAACTTCAAGCGATTGTGATGTATTAGAAAAATGATCATCTTCGATATATATCTCTTCACATTCTTGCTCATTTATTTTGTTAGTTAGAACGACAATTGACCATTTTTCATCGACAAGATCAGTGACATATAACACTTGTTGAGCTTGTGATACTAAAATAAAAGATTCAGCTATGTACCGTACTTTAATAAGGTCCATCTTCCCAAACCCACAATTATCAATTTGAACACCATTGTTGTTGTCAACTCACTTGCATACAAACACATGCACTACAAATGACATGTAATATAAATTCCATATAGGTTTAATGACCCCAAAATATGACATGCCGACAATTGAGAGGTTTTTATCTTTTGCATTTGAAACATGCACAGGTTAGCTACGAGCATGACATCTTTATTTTGGGTAGTACTTTGATGATCATGTTCTCTTGTATAAAATGTGTACTTACTAATTTCATAACCAGAACAAGAAAGAACATATACACTTTGATCAGCTGCTAGCCATCTCAATCTTTCTGAAATTTAACTAGGATTTTTAGCTAATTGTAAAAAAAATGCGATCTTTTAAGCAACATGCAAATGTTCAATTGTATTCTCTTGTTATCCAATTATTATTCCTAGTAGGGTTCAAATCTTCAAGTTTTTGCTTATGCATTTCAACGTATAGCCCAACCTCGTCGACATTGTGTAGAACATACAAATGTGTTTACTCACATTCGATGTTTGACATGGTTACTACATCATTTAGACCAACATCTTCCCCTATTGTTCTTCCTGAGTGACATGACTTAGGTAGTCTTATCGATTCAACATCAAAGTGGTAGTCTGTACAAAACTCAACAGCTTCGTCAACTATATATCGTTCAACAATACAATCCTCAACAGCTTCGTCAACTATATATCATTCAACAATACAATTCTTTGGTCGACTATGATTCTTCATGTACTCGTTTAATATCTTCATTTAACACTCAATAGGGTACTTCCATCCTTATATAAGTTGGTCCAAAATATTGTATATCTTTAACAAGGTGGTCCATAATATTGTATATCTTATATAAGATGGACCATTATGTCAAAAATGATGGTGAAAAATACATCCCAAGTTCACATAAAGTAACAATTGTTTCCTTTTGTAGTTTTGAAGAAGAAACATAGTTTAGTTATGGTACATCGCACCTTTTCAAGCAAAATGGAATGTAATACCAATTGGTAGAAAATTCTCCATTAAGACATGACAATCATTACACTTTAAACCCTTTAACTTGAGATCTTTCATTGATATCAAACTCCTAATGTTTGAATAGTACTCATCTAGAACTCTAACTCCGTTAGGAAAGTTACGAAAAATAATTTTCTCTTTTCTTGATAGAGTATAAGTTGTTGGAGGTAGAAATGTATGTTTTCCCTTCTTCACAAATCTCAATTTGATTCTTAATTCCATACTTACAAAGTCTAACCTTGGATTGATGTCATCTTTAGACTTTCCAAGCACATCGAGTAATGTACCAATGACACTATCACAAATATTTTTTTCTATATCCACCACCCAAAGAAAATTTCATACATACAATGATTTCCAATATGGAAATTCAAAGAAAATTGATATTTTTTTCAAGACACTTGTAACAAGTTCCCCGACAAAAGGCTTTCCAAACTTATTACTAAAAAGCATTAACTTTTCATATAATTGATCATCTGTCAACAACAAAAGAGCTCTATCATTAAATGTTTACCATTAAATCTTTTTCTCCACTTTCGATAATGATGTTTGGACTTTAATATCTATGATGTTCAAGACAAATATTTTTCTTACAATGCTCCAACAACATCCAATTTTTATTATCTTCACATATAAGGCATGCACATTTTCCTTTCATACTATAGCCCAATAAATTATCATAAGCTAGAAAATCATTAATCGTTCCAAATATAACTACTCTCAATTTGAAGAATTCTTTTCTATACACATCATATACATCTACACCTGCCTCCCACATAAACTTTAAATCTTGGATTAACAAAGTCAAGTATATGTCTATATCATTTACCGGTTGCTTGGACCCAAAATTAAGGATAGATAACCTCATAAACTTGTGTTTCATATATAACTAGGGAAGTTGGTTATAAATAAACATAATCACCAACCAAGTACTGTGAGAACTACTTTTGAACCATGCGGGTTTATTCCATCAATAACAATGAAAGATGTAGGTTTCTTGGTTCTCAGTCAAAATCAGGGTAATCTTTATCAGTTTTTATCCATTGAGGAGAATCTACCGGATGTCAAAGCATTCCATCAATAATCCTTTCATATGCATGCCATCTTAAGTATTTTCATCTTCCACATTATGATACATGTGTCTCAATCTTGGTATTATCATAAAATACAATAAACTTTGGTTGAAGCTATTGGTTTCTTTTAATATCGCGACACACTACATTTGGGACACCTATTTGATGATGCATATTTTGTACGATATAAAATATAGTCATTAGGACAAACATGTATCCTTTCATAACTCATGCCAATAGAACATAAAACTTGTTTGACTTCATAAGTTTGACTAAAGAGCTCATTATCTTTAGACAACATATCTTTTAACAATGTTAGTAAGTCTGTAAAACTCTTATCAGACCACCCATTACTTGATTTTAGGTTATACAATTTCAAGACAACATACAATCTTATGAATTTAGTACATCCATAATACAAAAATTTCTCTGCATCAGTTACTAGCCTCTCAAACATTTCAGGACAATCACAAACATCTTCTTCAACTCTATTTACAATTTCGTAAACTCGATTACACTCATTTGTACATGTACATGTGTCAAAATCATTTTATGTAGTTCTCACTTTGCTCTTCGAATAGTTAGAGTTAGTTTCTACTTCCCCATGCATTGTCCAACATTAATAACTTTGATCAATTCCATAGCAAACTAAATGATTGTGCAACTCACTTGCACTAGCATCTTTTCCATAACAACATAAGCAGAGACGTATGATTTTACTAGGGTCTTATAAATGAGCAACAGAAAACCTAACAAAATCTTCCACTTCATCTTCGTATTCTTTTGACAGTCGATTAGCAAACATTCAAATATGATCCATAGAATTGTGATCTTATTATAGTTAGATATTAAATCATATCCACGAAAGTTTTATAATAAAAAAAAAGAGGAAAATCAAATAATCAAGCACAATTTTATGTCATTCAAACTTCTAATTCCTAAATATTGATGCAATTTATTCAATAGTCATAATAATTAGTATCATTTTATAAACAAGAGAGTAATATGAATCAATATAGTTTTTTCTATTATTAAGCGTTCTTCATTCCTAAGAGTATTAGGAAAATTATCTTCCTTAATCAAAGTATGTGGACCCATTAAAATATGTGTTATTAGCACTTCTAAAATTCTAATATAAAAATTATCATTCATACAACATTGGATAATTAGCAAAAAAAAAAAAATTAATCAAAATTAGTTGTATACAGAAAATAAAAGTGATTGTTTTATCAAGAAAACTACAATGAATAACCATTCCATTCCCTTTTAATAGTTAGTATACCCCATACCTATTACAATTATGTTACTTCTTTTTATTTTTTGGAACAATAGTAATGTTAATGTCATTCTACAACAAAGACTTGTTAAAATTATACATTAATGCCACTATTACAACAAACCAAAGACTTATCAAAATTATACAATGCCACCGTCACAACAAAGAGTCAACAAATCTTCCAACACAAATAGAAATATAAACTAGGGGTTATATGTTGTTGAATATAAAGAGTATTGAGAGACATATTGAATAACCTGTCTGTTTCAACTACACAATGTAATTTCTTTATATAGACTATGAGTATTAAACAAACATAATTGACAATAATACTAACGGGCCAAAATACCTAATACTCATCTAATCTAATTATTTACATTCTAATATAATATTTTAACACTCCCCCTCATGTTGGAGCATATAAATCAAATGCACCCAACTTGTTACATATATAACTAATTCTAGGACCTCACAATGACTTTGTAAAAACATCTGCTAACTGATAATTGGAATTAACAAAGCTATTGATGATGTCACTCGATTTGATCTTTTCTCTAACAAAATGACATTCAATCTCAATATGTTTGGTCCTCTCATGAAAACAGAATTTGAGGCAATGTGCAATGCAGCTTGATTATCACATATTAGTGTCATTGTGTTGGCCTCTTCAAATTAAAGTTCTTTCAGTAACTATTTCAACCAGATTAGTTCACATGTTACTAGTGCCATGGCTCTGTATTCTGCCTCAGCGTTGGATCTTGCAACAACTGAAAGTAAATTAAAAGGGCATCCAGGTACATAGAGAATAGATGCAACTGAGATGGAAGGGAGAATTTGGACAATGTCAACTCCTTCAGACCGGGTTTGAGTGTCATTGGCAGAAGTTATAGTAGGTAAAAAATTAGATGTAGAGAGTGAAGAAAAGAGATCTTTATTACCAGTAATATGATCAGACACACCAGAATCAAGAACCTAAGGGTCGAGAGAATATGATTGAGAGAGGTAAATAGATGAGTTACCAGTGTGTGCAACCGAAGTAAGAGAACTAGAGTTCAGATAACTCTGAACCCATCGGAGAAAATCTTCATAATTTGTTGGGGAGCCTTGTGGAGATGGTGTAGTCTGAATAGTGGCAGAAGGATCAATCTGAGTTGCATTTATCGAAGGCAAGGGCTTACCATGCAACTTCCAACAATGATCAAAAGTGTGTCCAAGTCGATTACAATGCTCATATTTGGGACGAAGCTTAGAGTTGGATGGTCTTCCACGAGAATGATTATGATTATGTCCCTGAGATGCAATGGCAATAGTGTCACCCAGAACTGAAGTAATAGAATGCTCAATTGGATGTTTTGCTGGTACTCAAAGGAGGATCGCTGAGGTAGTAGACATATCCAGAACAGTAACAGACCCCAAAATTTGATCACGAGTTGTAGAGTACTCCTAGGGTAAATCATAGAGTGCAAGGAGCATGAAGAAGGTGTTGCATTGATCCAACTCCTTTTTCTATTCAACTGGATTACTTGCAGCAGGAGAGATAAGCTCATTAAAATCATGAAGTGCACTATGAACGGTGCCAAGATATGAAGAAATAGAGCCATCAAGTGTCTTCGGAGTAATGATATTCAACAAACGGTGACAAACTCCATAGAGACGTTGTGTGTCGTTAGTATAGAGTGCCTTTGTTTGACTCCAAACCGATTCACGTGTGAGATGCAGATGGAAAATTAGTTTAACATCTTGATGAAGTGTAGATTTAATGATACTACACAACTAAGCAACAATTTGTTTCCATTTGGATGTTTCAGTCACACTCGCCTTTTCAAGGTTTTGTGTGAGATGGTCCTCGTAACCTTAACCACGTAGCCATAGTTTGATGTCGGCGGCCCAACTATCATAAATTGATCCATTCAATTTTTCAACAGAGAGAGGAGAAGTGATGTAGTTGGTGAATATGCTATTTGTTTCAGACTAAGACGTCATGGTCAGTAAAGAGTGTTAGAAAATGCGTCGGAACCGGGATAACAAGGGATGTTTGAACTGGAACTCGAATATCCGTAACTCGAAATAGAAAATTGAGGGCAGACATGGAAGCAGGAGGCCGAGGTGAGTGCTATGGAAGAAGTGGCACCATGAACGACTTCCTGACGCGCTGTCACGTGCAGTGGTTGTAAGCGGCGTGTGTGGGCGTGTGGAGACGTTTCTAATGACGCGACTGAAGGGTTTGGCCAATCTGGAGTGTACGATACTACTGGAGTGGTCGTTCGTTAAAAAAAATCGTTGGAGACAATGACAGTAGAGCGTGAACGAATGGAAAAAAAATTGAGGAATCAACATATCAATGGCATGGAGGGGGAAACCGGAGTTGAGAACATGGTTTGCCAAAAAAAAAAAAGAAAAAAAATTCACCGGGCACAGTGGGTCCACCAGGTAGTTGATGATTAGGGTTGTTTCTCAATAGGCTCTAGATACCATGTTGAATACAAAGAGTATTGAGAGACATATTGAATAATCTATCTGTTTCAACTACACAACGGAATTTCTTTATATAGACTATGAGTATAAAACAAACATAATTGACAGTAATACTAACGGGCCAAAATACCTACAACTCATCTAATCAAATTATTTACATTCTAATATAATATTTTAGCATATGTCATTACTATGACTCTATTATGGCTAAGTTTGGAAGACATGTATAGGCCCTAACAACCTTAATTCTCCACTTTCATCGGGTTTATAATTCAAACTCGGTGAGAATCAACGGTTATTGTCGTATAAGCAAGGTTATCGCCAGAGGAATCTTTTAAATTGAACCAAGTATGTACTATTCAAGATACTTCAAGAATATTTTCAACACTCGTTTCATGCTCTTGAATTCCAAACTAAGGTGGGAGAAAGATTTTGTTCAAACGTCAGGATGGTTAGCATAAAACAGTGTAGGGTAACTCCAGCCTTGCTAGAGATAAACACCTAAGAAGAGCTATTACTCTTTAGTAACTTTTAAAGGCTATTAATGAGGTTATGCTAACATTATGTCATTTATCATATAATTGATGTACTAAATATTGTTGAGAGATGTATTGCTTAATTGTTTGAGTTTCGTTTTCCCTAATTATTCGTATGTGATATGTTAGACTAAGTAAAGTTGATTAACCTTGACATGATGAAAATCTTTGGTGATTGCATTAGATAGGTTATGTTGAAGATAAATAAAGAATGATTAATGGAATATAATAAAGTATGACAATCAACCTATGTGACCAGTCCAACGTTTAAATTGAGGTCATGAGTAAGATGGGATGTGACAACTTAGATGTGACAACCTATGTGACCTGAGAGATCATATGGACTTGCATTGGGGTTGTGAAGTCCATTGTTGTGTATGTACAATTGAGGTTGATTTGTTGGCTGAATCCTGATGGGCATTATTATGATTATTGCAAGCATGACAAGATTAGTATATTGGTCAGTGCTTGGAGGCGATCAACTTATAAGACTTAGAATCCACAAGAAGTCAATAGGTGTATGACTGGTACACGAGGACATTGGTATTATGTGGTCATGTGATATATTACCGATGTATAGGATTATATAAATTAATAGCATTTAGTGTCCTAAGTCAACATTTAGCTTAGGAGTTACCCCTTCCACCGCATCTGAGACATTTTTCGTCTCTTCCACGACTCCATGTTCTAGATAACTTGATCAAAAGGCGCGTAGGCAGAAATGGTTGCGTTTACCGCCAACTTTTTGGCAAGGTCTATCTGTCCCACATGGAGGTGGAGGTGACTACTCAACGGATAAGATTGTGTGTATAATATTTTAGTCAGTGTCAAGTCCATATTTTTTATTGTTGGTAGTCACGTCTTGCTTTTCTTAGCTTTGTTTGACGTATGTCTTATGTCTCACCGTTCTATATATATATATATATATATATAAGGGATCAAATTACATCTAAAGAGTTACATTCATTCAATAACATCGTTTTCGATAAATATTTTTTAAAATCAACCGTTGGATTGAAAATTATTATCATATAGATCATATCTATAAATTTTGACATTAATCATTAATCATTTACTATGTTATCAAGATGTATCAAAATTAATGTTATATATAACTACACCCTTGACATTGATCTAAAAATAACATGATGACATAGAAAACGATTATAGATTAATGTTAAAATTTATTAATATGATCTATATAGTAATTTTCAATCAAACGGTTGATTTCAAAAAATCTTTATCCGACACGATGTTATTTAATGAGTGTAACTTTTAGTGTATTTTTTTATTGTAATTTGATTCCTCCTCACACACACACACGCACACATATATATATATATATATATAGTAGGAAGTAACTCAATGACGAGCTACTTGGCTTAATAACTCAATATCAACAATAAATTTTACTAATCCAATCGTTGATTATTGATACAATATATTGATGATCAAACACACAAAGTTTTGTTTAATGAAATATCAAATAGTTTTAAAATTTTATAAAAATTTGTGAAGTTTGTCTACTCAATAAGAAATTTGAATTTGACAGTTGGATTGGAGAAATTTATTATCGATATTGAGTTATTAAGCAGAGTAGTTCATCACAGAATTACTCCTATAGTCAATAGATCCTCCTCATATATATATATAGTCAATAAAATTTATCTGGATATTTATACATTAATTAGAATCAGGTAACTATGCTCCACTAGTGGGACAACAAAGTGACTTAGTAATCGCCCATACGTTGAGTAGGAAGACCCGTAATGTGTCTAAGTTGTCATTGAAACATTGAAAGCGTGTGAAATTACCACAAAGAGTGTCAGATTAGGAAGAGAATATTGAAAATGACTGGTGAGTTAATGAAAGAGATCAAAGAAGGGTAGAAATTAGACTTGTAGTTGATAGATAAGATGGAATTAATTAAGTAAAGCAAGGAACCACACCTTAAGATCGGAGATGATGGAGTTTTGAGATTTCAAGAAAGGATTTGTGTACTAGACACAAAAGGTTTGAGAAAATTAATCATGAAAGAATGTCACATAAGTTTTTCAAGTTTACATCCCAAGAGCTACTAAGATGTATTGGGGCCTTGAATATGGTATTTTGGTGGCCTATAATAAAGAAGGATGTTGCAGAATTTTGTTATGCATGTTGACTTGCCAAAAGTCAAAGATACAGCACTGAAAGCCATAGAATTGATGAAACTCATCAATATTCATGTGTTGTCTTATACAATCATAACTTAGAGACGTAGATGCATCTTGGTTACCATACACAACTTACTTTTGCTATAATGACTTGTCTAATAAAATCATTTTTTTCGATTTCTTCAAGTCTATTCATTTGGATCTCGTAGGCCCACGTTATCAAGAACAATGACAAACAGAAGATATTGACTTATTGAGAATGGAACCTGAGAGAGATAAAGTACCCTAACAACATAGGTAGAAGCGAAACTAGCTATTTTCATTTAAAAAAAGTTTTGAATAAGCAATTATAGTTTTATATTTAGTGACTCGAATAAAACATATTTAATTATCTAAATAAATTTAAATAAGTTTATTAGTAACAAATTAGAAAAAATAAAAAGTATAAAAATTATAGCTAAAATATATTTTTGATTATCAAGTTTCAAATTCTGACAATATAAGTCTTTTCATTTGAAATTTATAATTTTAATCCTTAAATTTTGGTCCCCTTGATTTGAACTCCGTTAGAGCTAACGTAGTATTGTTTTTATTTTTTTAGGATTACTTAAAATATACAATTCAATATTTCAATTTTAAGCTTATTTAATTTTTCTTTAAAATTGTAAACTCATTATAAATAAATAAAATTCAACTCTTATTTTTTATTAAATATTATCATTTTAAAAACTGTCAAGTGTTCTATTTTGTTTGTGATTTCTAAAAGAAAATTAAAGGTATAAATATAATTTTAATTTTTTATCTTTTATTTAATATTTAGTTTGGTTTTTTATAATTTTTTTAATTTATTTTGACCTCTTACCTTTTGTTTTAGTCCTTTATTTCTTATTTAATAATCGTTTCAATTATTAATCTTTCAAAAAATTAAATAAGTTTTTCATTTTTTTAATGACTAAAATAAATATTACGTAAAAGATAAAGGACGACAATGAATAAAAAATAAGATAAATGACTAAAATGAATAAAAATAAATAAAGAACCAATAAATATTAGCTAAAAGATAAAGGATCAAAATTATATTTTAGCCAAATTTTAAAAAATTATGTGAGAATATTATAAAAAAAAATTAAAAATGAGTTGTCAATTTTTTTTAAATAAATAAATGAGACGAAAATCTTTTCTATAAAAAATAAAATAAATGAGTTATTTATTTCACTTAATAATAATATATATATATATATATATACGAAAATGATGTTCTGTACCGGAAAACTTTTTTCAAGTTTTCCGGAATGAAAGTTGTGTACCGGAAAACTTGAAAGAAGTTTTCCGGAAATTTTTTTTTTTGCTTGTTATTTCTATTCCGGAAATGTTAAATGAAGAAATTAAAAAAAATATATATTTATATATATAAAGGTATTTTAGTATTTTTCCTTTACTTTTAGGGGTATAGAGATAAATGAGTGGGTACAAGGAAAAATTTTCAAAAGTTATTACTAACAATTAGGTGTTGTTGTAGAAAAGTCATTATAACAAATGTAAAATAATTCTACACATCGTCGTACAACATAAACTAATTTTTTATTATGTGTGAATAAATTGTAACTTATTTTAAAAAATCTATTATATATATATATATATATATATATATATGAATTCAACCGTTTAAACTATAACCGACTTATAAATTTATACAATTTTGTAAAGTAATAAAATAAATTAATAAACTTGAACCTTAATAAAATAATATGATGGTAGCTACAGTGCAATTGATCTAATCTCCGTTTACAGTTGTATTCTTTTTCTTTTCAATTCTCCTCGCTCGTATTTTTTCTAAAATTTAATTGTAATTTTAGTTTCGTTATTATTATTATTAATTTATTGAATTTATCTCCTATTTTAACAGTGAACAATTTTAATATTTGTCTCAGATTTTTAAATTAAAAAAATGATAATTTATCATATTTTACGACGTAATATACAATTTTATGATATAATTAATTATTTATGTCATTAATTAAATTAAAAATATAAAAAAAAATTATAAAGTTGAAATCTAAATTTTTAAGGAATTTTATTCCAATTTCATATATATTAATCATTCAACATCATTATATTATATGTTATATTATTTAAATCATTTTATGTCATCATTTTTAGTTAAATAATAAAAAAAAAATTAAAACTATCAACTTTTAAAATAAACAAAACAATTTATGACTCCGTAAAAATATTATAACTAAAACTGCAATTAATTCTTTAATTATGTCATGATTTGTTATTACATTCCGATGACAACACACAAATGATTATTTGAAAAAATGATACAAGAGACAAACATGAAACACGCCGCAACAAATATTAACATGAATCATTAAGTTTACCATTAAAACAATTACATAAACTTCGCAGAGTAATAACTCAAATAACTGCGCACTATGACATGTTAAAGAGTATGTATAAATACTAGAATGTCAATCCATCGCAGCAAAATTGGGGTGTAAATGTATTATGATTCTACAACAACCAAACAAAGTAAGCACAGCAGCTAGAGTAAATGCATTCGTTCGACGTAAGGGTGGAGCAACCATTGACTAAGAGGCTCTCCGCACCCCACAAAACAACCCGAATTGCCATTTTCGGTGAAAAATGGGAAACTAAATAGACGCAGAAGTTCATGCACCGACTGTCGCACAAGAGAAGAACCGGTGACCCTGCTTCTTCGGCCCCAACCAGTCACGATATCTATCCGGTTAGGACTTACACCAGATATTAGCATCTGTCTGCGAAACCAAGCAAGTGTCCTAGACAATGCGGTCACAGCAGTTCCATCAGACATGACATGAAGATTTATAAGCCAATAACAATAGCTTTTCTCCTTCACGGCATCTGGGTATACATTTCTTTGTGCAGCTACCTCCCAAACTGAACCGGCCTCCTCTTTGAGCCCGGATTTGTGAAGAAAATCCACCACTGCATCTACGAGTCCTCGTTTCCCCTCTCTATCCTCCGAATGCATCAGGTCCAAGAACTTACTCGCATGATCCCTCACGTTTTGACCATCGGGCCCTGCTGCTGGCATTGACAGTAAAAATGCATGGGCAGGATGGCCAGTGACTTCCATCAGCTCACAACAAAATCCCATATCGTACTGCGATTGTGCATCTGTACAACAGCTGAGAAGCAAAGTATATGTCTGCAAAGAAGGCCTTAGGCCGAGAGCTACCATGCTTTGGAGAAGATTATACGCATCTGGCAATCGATGTACCCTCAGAAATGCACTGAGAAGTGAGTTGCAAGTTGGTACATTTGGAAGCAAACCTGCACTGAGCATTGCCCCATACCATTCCCAAGCCTTCTCAACATTACCAGCCTTTCCCCATAGGTCTACCAGAAGACCATAAACAGGTTCATCTGGAATCCAATTCCTCTGCTTCATCTCAACAAAAACAGCTTCTGCTTCCTCAAGATACCCACAGTGACCAAGCACCTCCATTACAATGCTATATGTAACTTTGTCAGGTTTAAATCCTGCATTCTGCATGTCACGATATAGCTTCAGTGCTGTCTCGTAATTCCTTGCTTTCGCATGCAAAGCAATCATGATATTGTAGGTGACAATATTAGGAACACAGCCCTGATTAACCATTTCACAAAATAGTCTGTCAGCAGCAGCTAAATTGCCAGATTTTCCTAGACAGTTGATCATCACGCTGTAAGTAAACGTATCAGGAGAAAGTCCAACTTGTTGCATTCTTTCATACATCGACATAGCCACATCAAGAAATCCAGCTTTTGCATGGATATCAATGAGCGTACAGTAAGTGACACGATCCGGCTCACATCCCTCCTCCTGCATTTGATTGAAGACATTCAGTGCTTCCTTTAGGTAGTTTGCGCGACCATAGCTGTGAATTAGGCGATTATATGTTACAACATTAGGTTTACAACCATCTTTGACCATCTGTTCAAGCAATTTGTTTATTGCACCAAACTCTCTTGCACGCCCCAGAATACCAACCATGGTGGTGTAAGTATGCCCATCATGCCAGAAGTTCGGTTGTCGCTTTAACCAGTAGAAGAAGCTTAGAGCAACTGAATGGTCTTCAAGTTGCTTTAGGATTTGGTTACCTTGATATGCATCTATTGAAGACTTCAGGTTATAAAGAGCCTCCTCCGTAGCAGGACCCCACTTTAACTGTTGCAGTATATCTATAACAACTTCCACAACACGGTGGCCTGTCTTCGTAAAATGTGTTTTTGTTGAACTACTTCCTG
>NC_021164.2:44094537-44096812 GCF_000331145.2 Cicer arietinum
AAATGTGTTTTTGTTGAACTACTACCTGCTGACGTTTTCAGATACCTCGGGTGTCTATGGAAGCTTTCCTTAAATGATCCCAACATATGTGAATTTGAAGTTTGCACATTGGAACCAGAATTTGTGACAAATTGGTTTGTATGAGTTCTTGTCCTCTGTGGCAAGGGTCTTCTACCGTCATGATTATTGAAAGCAATATTTGGAGCCACCTCCGACTTCTCTGTCGCTGAAGATGCAATATGCTTAAAACCTTTACCGAACTTTGACTTATCACCTTTCCCCTTTGAGCCATTATAACTACTACTTGCATGGTTTGATGACCCTGGATGATTAGAAACCGGAGGTTTGGGATGAACACTGATAAAGTCCTCTTTTCTAATTTGTTTCACATTTGAAGATCTAATGCTGGTTATGGTAGAGGCAGGTTCCACCATACAATTTTTAGAGTAGCTTAGTATTCCCATTCCATCAGATACAGGAAGCTTACAATGAACAAAATCAGAAATGAAATTAACAGCTGCAATACCAGCCCTATAAAACTGGTCAGTATCGAGAGGTGACGAGTGTGTAACATGATTCGGAATATCATCAGCCACACAAGCATATGTTACAGAGTCTGATTTACTTGATGGACTTGAATTAGACCTGACTTGTTGTACACTGCCAGATTGATCAATGCCCTTAACCTTGTGAGAACTTGCCGAGTTTCCTGAAACCAAGGTTCTTTCAACTAGAGATGTAGTTTTAGATACTGAGGATGGCTTCTGCATAAGTAAATTTTCATTTTTCGTCTCTTGTCTTCTTGAAACACATGTTTCATCCTCATTGCACGTGCATGAATTGGCATCTGGTGCATTACATCGTGAACCGCTAAGGAAAAAGCTTCTAGCACTGCTAGAAAGGGAACTGATCGGCTTTGCTCGTAACATATTCTGCAAATTAAGTTCACAATTTCATAATAATTAAATATACTCTAAAAAAATAAACAAAATAGGTGGCATTAGCAGAACGATGCCAATTTTCTGAGGAACTTTCTGTATTATAACAACAACAAACGGAAAACACAAATGTAGGAACCATCATATCATATCATAAATAAATATGATATGATAAACTAATGTTATCTTGTTTGTTATCACGTGCGCATCAAACAGATGATATGAATCAAACAGAAAACATTAGAAGTGTTTATTGTGTCCCTATTGTATCCTATCTCTATTCCGTTCTATATCCAATTTTGTCTCTATCTAATCGTGACCATCAGGCAGATGCTAAGAACCTAAGAAAAACTCCAGAAATGTGATTATATTATAACCATCAACAAACACTTGTACCAATAACAAAATCAGCTACAGTTAAAAAAAAATTCCACCAAAAACAAGAAACTGTTGGCACAATCACATTTCATCTAGAAACCTACAACCAAGGTTTTAAAAAACAGTTCGTGACCAAGAAAACAGCCGCCACAAAAAGGTATAGGTAGAAACCATTACTGTTTTTCCCTGTTTGAAAAACATAAAGAAAAATCAAGGAAAACAAATGCTACACCATGAAAAAATTCCATTTTATAAAAAAAAAAAACGAGAGTCCCATTTTTTTAATCTCAAATGGATAAAAAATACATTTATGAATGTATCTAAACTCTACTTTACCTCCTTATCTAGTTCTGATCTTCTCTTATCTCTCAATGAATATTATATTATATTATATGATAACACAATTAATTTTAATAATACTTGTGCAATGTTGTCATTAATTCACACAGCAAATCATAACGCAGCATCAGAAATAGCCGTAATCGCAAAATCTTTAACGCGATCGCCCCTGTTTAAAACTTTGCCTACAACCACTAAAGAGTAAAGCCTCTCATTTAAAAAAAAAAAAATCAAATTTCCGATGTATCATCAATTACTAGTTCAGACATACATAAAAAAACCAAAATGAAACCGCATGTTCAGCTCAGTAAAATTATTCAAAAAAAAAATTAAAATTGAAAAAACCCTTTTAAATAATTTCAAACTGTTTATAAACTAGTAACTTCCTAGACTGCAAAAAAAAAAAACATAAGGAATACAGTAATTACAATTTGATTAGATGAAAAAGCCTTGAAAATGAAAAGTGGTTAGTAATTTAATGAGTAATGTAGCTGGTGAAGTGAAAATGAATATGAAGGACTGAAGAAAGGTACCTGCATCGTTCAGTAGGTTTGTGGAACCATGGAAGGATCGGGAGAGAGAGAGAGAGGGGGGGAGAGAGAGAGAGGGAGAGAGAGAAG
>NC_021164.2:44096833-44121133 GCF_000331145.2 Cicer arietinum
GAAAGAGTTTTTTTCCAAACAATTTGGGAGAGAAACAAAACAATATGAGGTTAGCCCTTTTCTCTCTCTTGTTTTTTTTTATTTTGTTTTTTTTTTATTTCAGAATGCGTGTCATCGACTTGAGCCGCAAGTCTATTTGTTTCTCTTTTACGAGATCCTTTTTTCTTTTATTATTACAAAAAACTTGTCAATTATTATCATTTATTACAAAAAACAAAATAGCGAAAAAAAAATGGAAAATGTTCGAGCACACTCAAAATTTATTTGACGGTTGAAAAAAAAAATGGGAACTTATTACAAAACATTGAGAGTCCGAGTGGATACGGATAAATTCTGATATGTATTTTAATTCAAGTTATTTAAATTCAGATCTTATTTGAATCTATTCATTGAAATCAAATTTTGTTCGTGTATTTAACTTTTTGAACACTTTGTGAATTTAATCCGTTGACATAATATATATATATATATATATAGTTAAAATTTAATTGTTAAATTATGTTTGAAAATTTATTATTAATTTAATATTTTTGTGTGTTTATAGATGTATTTTAAATATCAAATAATATGTTGCGATATAATTTTATTATTTTTTAGATGTTCAAGTAATTAAATTTTTTAAAATAAAAAAAAATGTTAGTACCGTGAATTCAACTCAAGTCAACCTGCTAATAATCGGGTTGATTTGGTTGAGGTTTGATGGAAAAATCATGCATTGTGAACTCAATCCAATCCAAATAAAATTTATTGATTTAGATATTAAATTTGGCTAAAAAAAACTTTATCTTATCGTATATACCTCTATAAAACATGATCGGCCAAAATAAAATATTATCAAAATCCACTGTACCTTTTACAATATTTGATAATTTCATACTTTTAAAAATCAAATTTAAATTGAAAAAAAAATTATCAATTTTTTAAAATATTTTTATTAATTATTATTGTATTTATTTACTATAACTAGAGAATTATAGTTTGAATTTTTTTGTTACAGTAATAATGTAGTAACTTGACACTTTTTTAAAACAATTGCAAAGAGTTTTTATTTTA
This sequence comes from Cicer arietinum, assembly GCF_000331145.2. Lineage (NCBI taxonomy): Eukaryota > Viridiplantae > Streptophyta > Magnoliopsida > Fabales > Fabaceae > Cicer > Cicer arietinum. The sequence continues at coordinate 44,097,887 of NC_021164.2, forward strand.
TTTTAAGCTAAATTACATACGTTGTCCCTTAACTTAATTTCAGGTAACGTTTTAGTTCTTTATCTTTTTTATCTTAAGTTAGTCCTTTATTTTAATTTTAAGTGACAATTTGATATTTTATGTTTTAAAATTTCAACAATGTTATCCTTTTTTATACAAAAATTAAAAAAAAAATCATCAAAATTTTCAACCAAAACCCATAAAATTAATAATTATCTTCAATATAATACAAATTTTATCAAATCCATAACTCAAATATTCAAATACACTCATATTTTCATCTCCAACAACATCAAATAAAGAATGAAAATATGAGTTTATTTCAAGATTTAAGTTATAAATTTGATTAAATTTGTATTTTATTGAAGATGATAATGAATTTTATGGGTTTTGTTTGAAAATTTTGATGATTTTTTTGAATTTTTGTAAAAAAAAGGACAACATTGTTGATATTTTAAAACATAAAATATCAAATTGTCATTTAAAATTAAAATAAAGGACCAACACGGAAAAAAAATATTATAAAGGACTAAAACATTACCTAAAATTAAGTTAAAGAACCGCAGATGTAATTTAACCTTTATTTTATTAGAAGACAAAAGAGTATTTGAATATAGAAAAGTATTAGGTTGAGATTTTAAACTTTTTACATATAAAATCTGATCAAGTTTAAAATATTATGTTAAATACTTATCTGATTTAATCTTTTATAAACTAAATGTTAATCCATCTTGTTACATAAAGGCTATTAATCTTTTATAAACTAAATGTTAATTCATTTTGAGGTTGTTACGTCAAAAAAATACAAAATTAATGATTGTTTGTTACATTTTTTTTTAATAATCATTTTTTAGGATTAAATAATTTTTAAAGTTTTAGCAAAGATTTGTTACCACTTTTTTTAAAAAAAAAAATATGAAAATATGAAGAAAAAAAATTCTATAAACTATTTAAATTAAAAGTTATTTTTAGTAGTTTTTCGATAATTTTTTTATAATCAATTTTTTTATAAAAAAAAAGTAATTTTAATCACAAAATAACTTATACTTTTATGTAAAATTTCTAAAAAAATAATTTCTAAATTTTTAAATATTAAAATAACTTTTTTATAATTTTTAACAAAATGAATTTAAGTAAACTTAAGTTAAAGACATTTATAATATACTAATCTAACAATTATGACTTCAAAGTTTTAAGTAGTAATGTGTTTAATCACTAAGAATATAAAAATTTGTCATTTTAAAAAAGACAACTTTTATATATGCTTCAAATCATCGACAGATTAAATTCTACAAATTCTTCATTTGTGCAAAGCCATCATCAATCTTTTTCTTTTCTTCTTTTCTTCTTTTCTTCTTTTCTTTTTTTCTGTTTTTCTCGCTCTTTTGCTTTCTCTTCAAAGCCATCTCATTTATCATCTTCATATCTGCAACATTCTTAGCACTACAAACCTACAATGCAACAAAGTAAACAAGTCATTTGAAAATTAAATAAAGGAGACTTACATAGCTCATAATTTTAAAATAGCTACAATCAAGAAGAGACAATAAAATAAAATATAATACATATCATTACACTGAAAATCTATACCCATGAAAACACACCTTTTTCATCGGAGAAAACATCTGAGTTTCTTTGTATTCAATATTTTCAAATAACTTTCTCTGTTTAATCAATGAGACCAACATCATTTTGCAAATTTCAAATTTAAATGGACACAAAAGACGAAAACAATGAAAAAGTTTATTGGAATCCTAAAATGTATTTATTTTATTCTCTAAAATAAATGGTTCATTTTATAAGAGTCAATCCTAAAACTAGACTTTCAACACATCAGTTTAAAAAATGAGGTTAAATAAATTACTGGAAATGAATGAGAAACATTGACATTCTTGAAGTTGTCACTCTTTCTCTTGATAGACCAGAGTTGAAGGTTGTTCTTTTCACTAATGATGTACAAAGAAATAAATGACATTAATATTTTAATGCTATTGATGTTAAACTGTAATTCCCATAGCTATTTTAGTTTCTTAACAATTTAATCTCTTTTTATATGTTATGATAATTTGTGTTTTTATCTCTAATGAAAAATGATCACGTTTAAATAGAATTCTATATTATTTTTTTATATTTAAATTGATGTACACATCTTAAATACTTCAAAAATCCCAACATATAACTTCTGGCAGAAAGTATGTGTTAAGAATTGCACTTTAAATGAGTAAATACGATCAGATATGTATGAATAAGAATGGTTTCAGTAATGACGCATTTGCAGAAAACACCACAAATTTCTAACACAATTTGGTTTTGAAAATAAATGAAGTACTATCAATTATTGCTAGACCGTCTTGACAAGTTATAGCATTCTCCAGCTCCATGAATGGATGTTAATTATACAAAAACTGAAATAAATTACACCACATTAATTGATTTGGTTTAGTTTTTTAAAAATACTTTTAAATTCAAATTAAGTTCAGTTCAGAATTAATTTAAAATTCGTTTATAAATATAAATCAATTTAATATTTTTAATAAATTTTTATATAAAATTAATTTCGAATTAATTTTTTGGAAAAATAATTTAGGAACTTTTTTGACAATATTTTTACTTTTTTCCAAAATAAATAGTTTTGATTATTTTTCGAAAAAAAATTCAAGAAAAAGAAAAAATATTGCGATTTTTTTTAGTTTTTTCAAGAAAAAATAATTGGAGAAAGATAGATGTAAAAAATTTTTCAATTAAAAAGTTTCTATTATTTTTTGAAAAAATAAATTCGAAAGTTTTTCCGGATAAAAATGTTTTCAATTTGTTTCTAAAAAAAAGTTTAAAACTTTTTTTTTATTTTTTTCAAAAAAGAATATTTTAATACTTCTTCAAGAAAAATAAATTTCAAAAATTTTATAAAAACAAATTAAAATAATTATAGTGATTTTTGAACTATGTGTTATCAACTGATTTATTTTAAATATGTAGATTTTAATTCATAAATCATTAATTAATTTGGTTTTTTGCTATAATGTATAATTCAATTTATTAATTGGTTCAATTAATTATATATTTTACTGCTAGAAGGACTCCGCCGAGACACACCGTTAGGTTTTCTGTCATTGTGCCATCCATGTGACTATTCCATTGACGCTATTGATACCATGTGCTTGACTTTACTTACATTGTCAGTTAAATCTCCTTAAACTCTTTAAAACTATTGACACCAAAATCATGGTCCAAATATTGAAATGAGTTTCAACTGTTGAGAGTTCACCAGCAGCATAGGGGTCCAACAAACCCTCTAGGTTTTTTAGACAAACAAAGTTTAGACTCTAGTAGCAAGCTACTTTGGTTAAATATCTTAAATCAGTAACTCTTACATACATGTGGAACACGTTTGGAAAAGCAAAAAAATAACAGAACCATCATCCTTTTTAACAAAATATTATTAAGGTCAATCTCTCAACAACACCATTACATACTTATAGTTATAGAAACTATAATAGTTCCAGGCATAATATTAATATTAACAAAATAAACAGCTGCAAGGATTTGACATGCTCATAGTATTTATACAAAATTTCAGAAGGAGCCATCATTTTAACCCAAACAAAGTCATGTTGAATGAAAAGATACAAAGTGTGCCCGTGTAAAAAAAATATAAGGAAGATATAAATAATAGACTTAATTGTAGTTTTAATCACTTATTTTTATTGATTCACAAAAATCTTCTTATTTTAAAAATCGATAATATTGATTCATCCTTTGATTTTACAATTAAAAAATTGTATCGTAAAATATTTTAAATAATGTGTCATATGATATGATGTATAATGATTAAAACAAATAAAATCGGAATAAAATACTGTAAAAAATTAAGTTTCTATTTCAGAAATTTTTCATATTTATAATTTAATTAATGACATGAATAATTAATGCATCTAGATGATTCTATATCATGGTAATGTATCTCACATTATTTAAAATACAACAAATCGTCTTTTTTTAGTTCAAAAATCTTTAAGAGGACTAAAATTGTCGACTTTTAAATTAGATGGATCAATTTCGTGAATTAGTATAAATAAAAAATCAAAACTATAATTAAATCTAAATAATACGAAGAAAACAATCATTGATCATCTGCATAACATGTCTCATTTTGTACATAGGCAATAAAATAAAGTTTGAATTTAACAACTATATGATGAGCAAAGGACCGCACCAAGTCAAAGGGTGGATGATAGTTATTCTATTAATATCCCGAAGACATAACTCATGTTATGTAGGAGGAAAGAATCTTATTTACATCACTCACACCCCTCTACATGATTTATTGCACGCTGAATAACCACATTTATGATTGTATTGTTACAAACAATGTTTGATGGTCTTAAAGCCTACAACTCCTCATGTAGGAATCATAGTGACTTCAATTCGAAGGACTACACACTAAGGTCGCATAAGAATCACGGATGACACTTACACAACAGTTATGTAGCATTCTCATGTCGGCTCAATTTAGTATACATAACAAAAATAAAAAGAATCTTAATTGTAGTAAAATACAAATGGGTCAAACAAATACTACTTTTAGGAAAAATAGAAAAGAGATCCATTTAAAAAATATTTTTCCTATTTTATTTATTTATTTTACAATTACTCATATTATTTGTATATATGTGATGACTTGATATCTCATATATTCATGTCCTATGAGACATGGTCATTAGTCTAGTCGCATAATAGTTTCGATGTATTATAGTCGTCCTAATTAATGATAATGCTTTGACGACAGATACTTTAAGAATAACATTATAATGTTCAATAGGGTCTTATGATTAAGTCACACTTGATGTTCTATTGAACAAGCTATCTATTCTAAGAATTTAATTATATTATATGATTAATAACATAATAAATGATGTCTTATACATTTAATCCATGATACGAATAATAATCTATATAAAATAGATTGGCGTTAAGCCTTACACCAACAATTTTAATCTCTAACATTATATTGATTGTTAACTCTGTTAATTTGGTGATGATATAATGTGTAGTTGAATAGATATGAACTAAAATGACATTAAGACAAATTTCTTTTTTCTTAAAAATCCCTAAATCTAAAACATATTTTAATAAGCTATTTTATTCTTCATCTTCGTCCATAAAGCTAAATCTAAATTTTTTTTCTTCTTCTAATTTCTTCTTCATCTTCTATCAATTTAGAAAAGTCAGGTTGCAAATGAGAGAATTATATTCATGAGAAAAGGAGAAGATGAAGCAAGATAAATATAATTATCAAACATGCAGTTGGTCTTTGGACAATACACAAATACCTAATCGCGCAGGATTAGAGAAAACACCATTTAAAAAAAAATGATATCTCAAGCTTCTTTTCATAACCTTCAAGATCAATTGGTGAACTTGTTAAGGCCATCTTGAATCAAAGGAGAAAACAAGAAAACAATTATTTCAATAGTGAAAGAAAAGGAACATTGGAAAAATATTTTAAAAAGAATTATTTCATTAGTAAAATACCTTACTAGATATAAATTGGCCTTTCGTGATTCAGTCAAGTCAACGTTAATTCAATAAAAATAAAGAAAAAATATATGTGTCTTTCAAAACTCAACTCATTAAACTGACATTAATATGGTTAATGTCTCATGCTTAAAGACGGTTAATTAACTTATATCTTTGAATAAAATCGCCGATCTTCTTAAGAGTTTCAACTAATCTTTAAACACATTTTACGGTAGATATTTGAGTGCTTGTTTACTTTATGAAAATATTTTCTAAAATTTGTGTTAACTTTACTTGTTATAAATGAGGTAAGAGATTGATGAAATGAACTTGTCTTAATCTACCTTTCTAAAAACAATAAAAATGTCAAAAAATATTTTTATTATTTTCGAAAATTCATATTCATAACATACTAAGAAATGACTATAAATGGTCCTTAAGTCCTAACTCAGTTGACAAATGTCGATATTGTTAGGTTTAATGTCTTGTCTCGGATTCGAACCTGACACATCACAATTGCATGAATTAATTATGGTGGTATTTACTATATATTCTAAGAACCCCTATATTAATTATCAATTTCCCTTTCCTATAACTAGAAGGTTAAAACAAAAACTAATACTCCCTCCGTCTCATATTCATAATGAGTGTCGTTTTTGTTCATTTCACATATTTTAAAAAAAGACTATAAATAAAAAAGAAAATATTAATTTTATCAAATTATCTTTATTAATAGTTGATGTGTTTTTTTTAATCATAAATGCAAAGTAGAAGAAAGTGCTTTAAGAACAATAATTTAATATTAATTGGAGGTTACAATTAAAATAAAATATAAGATTAAAATATGTTAATTGTTTGGATGACATATAAATCCATCTGTTATTAGAAAATGTGTAGTTTATTACTAATATGTTGAACATCTTCTATAACAAAAACGTAATAGAGGTATAATAAACGTAATAGAGGTATAATAAACTAATTAAAATTTAGAGTAAAGACTCATTTTGATCTTTGAGAAATTTTTAGAAATCTAATTTAGTCCTTGAGAAAAATAAAAATAAAACTTTTAGTCTCTAAAAAAAATAAATCGGTTAAATTAATCTTTAAGAATTTTTGAAAGACCCAATTAAGTCTCTAAAGAAATTTAAAACACATTTTATTCATTAAAAAAAATAAACTAGGACAATTTAGTTCTTCGTTCAATTTAGGAAAAAACAAACCTTAGTGTTATTGCATCTAGAGAAACCACAAGTCTAAGATAGAAACCCTTTTTATTCCATAGTGGTCTGTGATTCTAAAGGTGTAACTTCCGCCGTTTCTGTCGTTTGTTTCAGAAGTTGCATTTTCTTCTTCGCCCTCGAGTTTTTGAAGGTGTGTTATTGTTCTTCCTGCTCGCGTTTTTGAATATGCAATTTCATGTATTGTTCTTGAAAGATACCGTTGTAGTTTAATTTAGATATTATTGACGTTGTGTTTTAAATTATATTATAATTTAGAGAATCTTTTGTTGTAGGGATTAAATTGTTCATTTAATTATTGTTAGGGACTTAATTGTCTATTTTTAGTTATTGTTAATGACCTAATTGTCTTTTTTTTTTATTTATAGAAATTACATGTGGGAGAATCAAGTTGATGAGTCATGGGACAAGTTAACAAAAAACATCCAATTTTCTAATTGTGGTTCACATAAAAACTAATTTGGTCCAATTTATTTTTTCTAAGAATTAAAAAGTGCTTTTATTTTTCTCTAAAACTAAAATAGGTCAATAAGAATTTCTTAGAGACCAAAATAGACCCGTACTCTATAATTTAATTACAAACCAAACAAGACAAATATTTTACACTGAAGAATATAAGGACAAATTTTTGTTTGGAATTAATTTGAGCTGCGACTCATATAAAATAATAGTTATAGCATTTAGTAGACAACAATGGTATTGATAAAAAAAATTCTTTTAATATATACGTATTTATGTCTTCTCGTTTTATAAAATTAATTTAACATTCAAAATAATACTAAACCACAAATTGACACTTTGCAAATGCGATTTCTTTTCTAAGAATATGCGATTCTTTTTTTTTTCTTATATATATTTTAATAATATTTCAAACAATATAATTTTGAACAATCCAAAATTTATCATCATATTCATATTCATTCAAGTTAGAAACCTTTCTTTAACTAAGAGTAGTGTGAATTTTTGTGAGTGAATGAGATAGAAGAAATATGGAGCTTTTGTCTATGAGTGCTCAAGGTGTGAAATTGGGGGTTGTTCAATTTCACCATTGTTGTAAGAAAAGAAGACAGTCTTTTCTTCTAGATAAGTTTTTCTACACTTTGAATATTTGGTATTGAAAATTCAAGTGGGAAGAAGCAAACACAATTTGAGTTTCAAGGCCGTTGAAGATTCAAGATTGGTGGAGTGCACACAATTTGGAGATTCAAGTTCTGATTTTGAAGGTGATTCAAAATAGAGCAAATTGAATTACAATGGTGTAGATTCATAGAGTAAAAAAATCATTAAATAAAAATTCATATTTATACATAAAAGATATTGAAGAAAATCTCTCAAATTTGTAAGGGGATTGGAGTAGATCACCTCTAAGGAGGATTATGACTGAATTAGGATAAATTTTTGTGTTGATTTTTCTATCTCTTAAACTTCTTTAATTTCTTGCATAGTTCTATGCTATTTTTCATTCTATGTGAAAGGAAAATTTTCTATTTTTGAGAAAATTCTTTGCACTTTTCAAGATTTATGGCGTGTTTGATTCACATCTCAAAAACTCTATTTTAGTATTTTAAAATTTAAAAACTAAAAAACTTGTTTGAATTACTTGTTTCTAAAAACTATTTTGTAAAACTATTTTTAGTATTATACTTTTTAAAACTAAAAAAGCAAAATAGATAAATGGTATTTTACTTTTTATTTTTCAGTTTTTTTTAACTCTCTAGTCAAAAACTGTTTCAAAAACTGGAGTTGCGAAATAGATTTTTTTTAAATTTTCTTTTTGAAAACAGTTTTCAAAAATTAAAAAGTAAAACACAATCAAAAAAACCCTTAATTTCTACAATTTTTTTCACATTTTACAAGTGTAGAAAATCCAAGTTCTCAAAGTATTTAAATTTTCCATTGTATTTGTTAAGAAAATTCTGATTTTGGGTAAAACTTGAAGTTTACAAAAGTCTTGATTTTAATCTAACTGCTCATACTTTGTGGGTAAAGCTAATCATCATTTGTACATTATACTCTAAGACGCTTACAAGGAAGAGAGATGAATTGGTATGATTTATTCAATCTACTATTAATCGTATACTTAATTGTACAAGTATTTATTATATTTGTTTACTTGTATAAATTGAGAGATGGTCGAAAATACAGTAGGGGTTAAATATTTCAATTTTTCATAAAAAGTCTAATGGGTAATTTGTCAATTAAGAGGCCAAGGAAAAATATGTAAGTGTAAAGAATTGAAGTGTTATGTGATTGTAAGTATTTCTTGTTGGCCACTTTATAAATCAAATATGCAACCGTTGGTAATAGTGAGTTGCAAAGCTATAAAGCTATAAATTTACTTATTTAGTTGTTAATAGTGAGTTGCAAAGCTATAAAACTATAACATTACTTATATGAAAATAAATTTAGTTAGTTTGTGTTGGTGTGTTTGCTCCAATGTCATAGAGGCTTGGTTTGATGTATTATGGTTGGATGTAGTTAGTTTGGTGATTGTACCAATATGGTTCATCTATTACAATTTATGTGCATTATGGTTTTTCTCTTGATTGATTATAAGCTATAGTTATCTATTTATTATCTTAGATAATATCAAATAGATTGTTCTTTTGTAACACGTACTTGAATGTATGACATGGTGTTTTTTTTGTTGAAATGGTTGGAATACTTCAGACCTTTTAGCTACAAAGAGGAATTTAATTTGCTTCATTTGCATGTGAACGAACAATTGCAAGTTAAAATTGAAAATACTCATTCTCCAAATGAAGCATTTGTGAATGTGTTTGGAAAAGAACATCCTGAATATGTTCGTTGTATAGGACTTAGAATAATAATGTCTCAAATCAGTAGATCTACTTCTCACTCTACAAGATCAATATCTTCCTCCGAAACTAATGAAAAGATGGAGAAAATGCAAACTGAAATAGATAGGCTTAAGAAAATGGATCCAAATTTTGATATGTTGAAGGAGCAAATTGCTTTCTTATTGCAAATGCAAAATTCTAGAGGAAGACAAGTAAAATTATTTTCTTAGCAAACTTGTTTGAAAAATCCAGTTGGAACTATTTTTCCTTGGTTGAAAATGTCAATTCTCTAATGGTTGCTTCTAGTTATATGAGAAGTTTAGTTAATTGGTATTTGGAAATATTTATCAAGATTAATTGAGATTAATATATACTTTTTTTCCAAGCAACATACTTAAAACCGTCACAATTATTGTCGGCGGTTTGCAGAACCGTTGCAAGCTAGTTTCGCGACGCACGAATCAACGACTGTTGGAGAACTGTCGCGAGCGTCCATTTAAGTCCGTTTTAACCGTCACATGTGCTCTTTATAACTACTGCAAATCAATGTTTTTTTCTTGTAGTGTAATAACACATTTATAAGTATAGAAGTATGTCTAAGAGGGGGGTGAATTAGGTGTTAGTAAATTTTCTTGTTTTCAGTGATATGGTAGTTGAATTTTCTGAGTTAATATAATGTCTACTAATAGTAAGGTGCAGTAAATAAATGAACACAATAGATTTATCCTGGTTCCCCTTATAACCAAGCGTACGTCCAATCCTCTTGCACACCACAAGAGATTGATCCACTAATTGTCAGAAAATGTACAACTCTCACCCTGGGATTCTTGCTACAAACTTCTAACAACACTTCTAAGATAACACACCACTATCTTAGATTAAGCTACTTTTAAGAAAGTATTACTTTCTTTTACAAGTGATACAATATGATTTGAATAAGAATAAAGAGAGGTATATTGATAAACAATCCAATAACTATTCAAGTACTTGAGAACCTTTCTGAATGATATGAAAATGAAATGCAAGTACTTTGTAAAAAATCAGAATTTTGTTCAAAGTTGTTCAAGGTATTGATTCAAGGATTGTGTCATGTTTGATATGAAGTTATGGGGTATTTATACTCCATAAACATCTCTTCAGATTCGTGGCCATTCCAGATCTGAAAAATTGTATTGCTTCCAGTTGTATTCGATTACAGGATGTGTGTATTCGAATACACCTCTTTGTAATGTTCAAAAATATTCAAAAATTACATCTTGTATTCGAATACACATGTGTGTAGTCGAATACAGATTAGTGAAAATTTGTCACTGACTTACTTTGTATTCGACTACATAAGGTTGTAGTCGAATACAGATATAAGGATTTTGGCCACTGACTTGATGTGTATTCGACTACACATAGTCGTAGTCGAATACAACTTTGAGACTTTTGCTTCTGACTTGCTTTGTATTCGAATACAGGATGCTGTATTCGAATACACTTATGTATTTTGTCAAAAATATTAGTTTTAAGACGTTGTTAATGCTATTTTGACTTTTGAAAATACTTTATATGCATATGTAAATATGACTTGTTCTCATGTAATTGAAGTATTGGTTTGCATCATATACCTTTACATTTTAACATTTAATATTTGGATTTGAAGCTTTATTAATGAAGATATTTGAACTTCTTTTTGAGGTTGTTGCTTTGACCATAATGGTTGATCTTTGTCTTCATCAAAAACTTGTAGTTTACATTCTCCCTCTTTTTGATTATGACAAAATGTTGTTGTTGTAGAGAGATTTGTGCAAATTGAATCATTGCTCCCCCGTAATATATGTGTACTCCCCCGTTGTATGTGATTAATTAAAAAATTGTTTGAGGACCTACAAGATGTTTAAGGCAACAACAATACCAAATTTTCTCCCCCTTTTGACATGATCAAAAAGAAGGAAAAATATAGAAACATACAATATCAAGCATATAAACACAATTAAAGGAAAAAATATCACACTTTGGAATCAAAAGAGAATGACATAATAAATGATGGAGTCATGTTCAATAAAGTACATCAAAACGACCGAATTGGTAAGCGAAACCAAACTAAAATACTTAAACATCCTAACAGCAAAATATTACACAAGCAAACAAGCAAATGAACTTCTAGCATCAAACTAGTCAAAATGCGTTGGAATGTGGAAATGATCAATTTTGTCAGATAAACTACAAATGTCCTGGGATAATGTGTCATAGTTGCGAGCAATAGTAGTTTTGATGTTGTGGAAGCGAGTTTCGATAGAAGTAGTCAGATTTTGAATTGAGTTTGGAAGAAGTTTTGGAAAGAATCAAGGCGAGCCATGAGCATTTGATTGGAAATATAGTCATCATCAGAGGTTGTTTCCTCGCCATCTTCATCAGCCTGGGTAACAGCATTTGAGGGTCCAACAGTGTCTTCTTGAGCAACATCAGATGGTTGATCATAATCACCTTTATGCACAAAAGATTCAAGCTGTTCATTCCATACTATCCGCATGCTAGGCAAGACGCCCAAATCCCGCATATTTTCTTTTGTGGGTGTATACTGTAAGATATATGCCTCCTTGACTATGATTTTGATATAACTTCCAAACATACAATGTATATGCATTATCTGATTAATCTAATAGTTTGAGTTGAGATATAATTCAGGAAAGAATCAAACACTACACTTGGACAAATCTTGGATCTCAAGCAATCAAGCAAAGATTGATCATATCATACAAGGCTTGAAGATTATGTGTAAATGTGTCTATTGTTCATAGTGGTTATTAGTTAGATTCATCATTATGATTTCACATATCTAATATTTGCCAATTAAAACTGAAATCATAAAATAAGTATGTTAATCAATCAATTAGTAAATCAATTGGGTAATCGATGTTCTGATTCATAGAACCAAGTTTTCACTAAGTTAATCGATTAGCAAATCGATTACTTAAATGTTTTTATCAGACCTGTGTTCTATGATTAAAAGAAATCGATTGGACAATCGATTGATATACTTTTCTTAAGTTACAAGCTTTCTACTAATCAATTGGTTAATCGATTTTCTGATTCACAGAACAAAGTTTTCACTGAGTTAATCGATTAGTAAATCGATTACTTAAATGGTTTTATCAGACTTGTGTTCTATGATTAAAAGAAATCGATTGGATAATCAATTGAATAAATGAATCAGTTCATCATTTATCAGAAACATACTGCATAATCGATTGGCACATCGATTGTAATTAAATATCTGAGTTACAGGGAGAAATCAGTCGATTGGCAAATTGATTTGATTGAGTGTCTGAGTTACAAGGAGAAATTAGCCCTTGCCAAATCGATTATGTTAGTGAAAGTGAATCGACTGAGTAATCGATTGTTTGATCTCACATTTTGAACAAAACAATTATAATCGATTACTCAATCGACTCTGATATGAACTAAGTATCAGTTTCTGATATATGCAGTAAAAACATCGATTAGCAAATCGATTAGTTCATCTATTTCAAGAATTTCAAGAAAAACAAGAAACTCGAAATCGATTAGGAAATCGATTGAGCTGGTAATACGCATTAATAAAATCGATTGGGAAATCGATTTGTCTGAAGTTTTTCTGAAACTATATAAACTGAATCAATCACAATTTTTATAATAGATAGAAATACATAGAAAGAACTAAAAGAATCTCATTGACTTTTCGAAAAATACACTTTGAGAAAAACTATTATAACTCACAAACATCATTGGCAAATACTTAGTGTGAGAATTCATTGTGATTGAATCAAGTACTTTAGTCTTTTTGAAAGAATCATCTTTGTAAAAGAAAGTGTGTGGAAATCCAGTATTGTGAAACTGGTGGTCATCTTTTAGAGTGTGTGTGATCATCTAAAAGAGATCTCAATCTGATCTTGCTAGAGCTTGGTGATTAGTTCTTAAGGACAGATTGGTTGTTGTTGTAGATTGATGTTGAGTTAGATGTATAAGCATTGAAGTGCTGGAAAGCCTGTAAACATACTCAAATCATTTCTAGTAAAGTTTGGAATCAGTAAGTGATTTTGGGACTGGATGTAGACTATCGAATTGATAGTCGAACCAGTATAAAAATCCATGGTGCACACTTCTCTATCTCTATACTCTTGATAATACATGTGTTCTTGAATCTCAGTTTTGAATAAATGTTGAATCTATTACTGTTAAATTGGAATTAATATTAAACAAGTTGGTTTTAATATTAAGTTCATCACTTAGGAAAGAATTAGATAATCTAGTTAATAATATTGTATACAACTTCCTAAGGATAGAGGTCATTCCACCAACATATACATGACTTCATCAAAGAAGTCCACCCCAAAGTGTTCCAAAATTCGGGAAACTTCCTTCGCATATGGTAATCCAATTGCCTCTCGGGATCCAAACATGACAGATTTCACAAAGTATGCCCCATTTAGTTGACAACCTTCATACATGAAATTCATAATTTGTAATTCAAACTCCGAAATTTGGGAGTAATTTCCAGCCTTCATAACTAGAATGTAGCTAAGGAAATAGTGCAAAAGGCGATAATCAACTGTAAGATTTCCCACTCCATACTGTTGCTGGGCATATTTGGAACCAGCTTGAGTCCGCTTTTGTTCCATTGTGCGTCTGTCAAATCAACATAGGGCAACATACGCATCATACTTAGAGATATCAGCCCATTCACACAAGTTGTTGGGACAAAACTTTTGACCTTTAAAGGGAATGTTCAGAATTTCGCCTATAGTTTTGGTATTTAATCGAATGGTTTTACCCTTAACTCGAGATACCATCATTTTTCCATCTTGGATGAGATTGCAATAAAAAACCCTAACTAAGTCAGGATAAACAGGGCATTTGTAGCCTATAAACTCTTCAACATGTTGTGCTTTGAGCAACTCAGGAAATTTAAAGGCATAGAAAGAGTTTAAAGTACCGTATTTTGGAATGATAAGTCGCTTGTCAGAGTAGAATGTGCGAAAACGGTCAATTTCTTCCGGTGTGTGTAGAAGCTGGGATAAATCCGTGATGTTGGGATTCCTTGTTCGTTTTCTTGAGGGACCCACTGCTGCATGCTTGGTTCTTGGTCCTCGTTCGCGGGCATCCATGTTGAGAAATGAGGTTTTGGTGACAAATGGGTTTGAGAGAAAGAAGTAAAGATTGATTTAGTTTGCAAGGTTGGGTGAATGGGTAACTGAGTGAAAGGAGGATGGACAAGATTTTGGGAGAAGAGAGGAAAGGCTACAACTGTGTATTCGACTACCAAATGTAAAATAACCCTAAAATGTGAAACAACTTTTATATCTGGGCAAAAACGCGAAGGTGTATTCGACTATACTTAGTTGCATTCGAATACACATTGTTCTGGGAACGTGTATTCGACTACACATAAGTTGTATTCGAATACAAGAATTTCTGGAAAAGTATGTATTCGAATACAGACATTTGTATTCGACTACATATGCGAATTTTTGCTTAAAAACTAAATTTTTATGGAAATCTCAACATGTAATACACAAATTTATATATCAAGAAACAATAATCATCAAAGATTTTATTTTAACAACTTTAAGATGAAATTTT
This sequence comes from Cicer arietinum, assembly GCF_000331145.2. Taxonomy (NCBI): domain Eukaryota; kingdom Viridiplantae; phylum Streptophyta; class Magnoliopsida; order Fabales; family Fabaceae; genus Cicer; species Cicer arietinum. Next base: position 44,113,050 of record NC_021164.2, read on the forward strand.
TGAAGAGAGATGACATACTATATGTATCATGCAATTTCAAAGATCGTTTTCATTTAAAATACCAAGTTCTCTTCGGATCTTATAAAATGAGTCCTTAGGTAAAGGTTTTATAAAGATATCAGCCAATTGATTGTGTGTATCAACAAACGTTACCTCAACATTACCTTTCAGCACATGATCGCGTAGAAAGTGATGACGTATATCGATGTGTTTAGTCCGAGAGTGCATGATTGGATTCTTTGAGATGTTTATTGCACTTGTGTTGTCACATCTTAGGGGAATGCATCTGAGATCAACTCCATAGTCATGTAATTGTTGTTTGAGCCAGAGAATCTGGGCACAACAACTTCCTGCTGCTATGTATTCAGCTTCAGCAGTACTAAGTGCAACACAAGCTTGCTTTTTGCAAGACCATGAAACTAGTGCACTGCCTAAGATATGGCAAATGTCGCTTGTGCTTTTACGATCCGTTTTGCTTCCTGCATAATCTGAATCAGAATATCCAACTAGGCTACATATGCTACCCTTGGGGTACCATAGGCCTACATTTGTCGTTCCTTTCAAATACTTCATAATTCTTTTAACGGCTACATGATGCGATTCTTTCGGATCTGCCTGAAATCTTGCACACAAACAAACACTAAACATAATATCTGGTCGGCTGGCCGTTAGATATAATAAGGATCCAATCATACCTCGATATTTGGATATGTCGATTGAAATACCTAATGCATCTTTATCAACATAGGTTCTAGAGCCCATTGGAGTTGCACTTTCTTTGCAGTTTTCCATTTCAAATCTTTTAAGTAATTCTTTACAATATTTTGCCTGATTTATGAAGATGCGATACTCAAGTTGCTTGATATGAAGTCCAAGAAAATAGTTTAATTTTCCCATCATGGACATTTCAAATTCTCCTTGCATTATTGAAGAGAATTCTTCACATATGTCATTGTTGGTTGATCCAAATATTATATCATCAACATAGATTTGGACCAATAAGGTGTGACCATTATCTCTTTTGACAAATAATGTTTTATCGACTTTCCCTTTTTCAAATCCTCGTGCACATAAAAAGGTGCTTAATCTATCATACCAAGCTCTTGGAGCTTGTTTTAGACCATAGAGAGCCTTTTTTAATTTGTAAACATGTGAGGGATTTGTGTAATCTTCAAACCTAGGTGGCTGTTTGACATAGACTTCTTCATTTATGTATCCATTGAGAAAGACACTCTTCACATCCATTTGATATAACTCAAAGTTCACGGAACAAGCATACGCAAGTAGTAAACGTATTGCTTCTAACCTTGATACCGGAGCAAATGTTTCGTCAAAATCTATCCCTTCCTCTTGATTGTATCCTTGAGCGACCAATCTAGCTTTGTTGCGAACAACTACGCCATTCTCATCAAGTTTATTTTTAAACACCCATTTTTTACCAATATGTGTTTATTTCCAGGATTATGAACAAGTTCCCATACTTGGCTTCTTTCAAATTGATTGAGTTCTTCTTGCATGGCAAGTATCCATTGATCATCTTTAAGTGCTTCACCAATTTTGGAGGGTTCGATTTGAGAAACAAACGCCATGTTTAAGCAAGCATCTTGCAATTTTAACCTTGTTGTGACTCCTTTATTTATATCACCTATGATGTTGTCAATAGGGTGATATCTATGGGTTCTCCATTCTTTAGGAAGATCATCACTTTGCCTTTCAATATTGACTCCACTTTCTTGTTGAAGTTCTTTGCTTGGATCATTACTTTCAAAAACATCATCATCATCACAAGAAATAATATTTTCTTCTTTTATGGGGTTAGTTTCATCAAAGGTTACATGCATTGATTCTTCAACTAATAAGGTTCTTTTATTAAAGACTCTAAATGCTTTACTAGATAAAGAGTAACCGAGAAATATACCTTCATCAGCTTTTTCATCAAATTTTCCAAGGTTGTCTTTACTGTTGTTTAACACAAAACACTTACATCCAAAAATGTGGAAGTGAGAGATATTGGGTTTTCTTCCTTTGTAGAGTTCATACGGAGTTTTCTTAAGGATTGGCTGACTGATTACCCAGTTGGAAACATAGCATGCTGTGTTTACAGCATCTGCCCAAAAATATTTTGTTAGGTTTGAGTTGCTTAGCATAGTTCTTGTGAGCTCTACTAAAGATTTGTTCTTTCTCTCAACAACCCCATTTTGTTGTGGTGTCCTTGGTGCAGAAAAATTGTGGAAAATGCCATTTTCTTCACAAAATTCTTCAAATGAAGTATTTTGAAATTCTCTTCCATGATCACTTCTAATTGATACAATTTTGGCAGATTGTTCATTTTGGACTAGCTTGGCATAGTTTTCAAATGCCTTAAAAGCTTCATTTTTATTTGCCAAAAATAAGGTCCAAGTGAACCTTGAGTAATCATCAACAATAACTAATCCATATGAGTTTCCAACAAGACTTTTGGTTCTTGATGGACCAAACATGTAACACCCCGATTTTCAAAGCGAGGGTGTATTTTTTTTTTAAAGAAATTAAAATTAAACAGAGAAATAAATAAAGTAATACCTTTGGATAAATAATTAAGTCATTATAATTTACAAGCAGCGGAAAAGTTTCTCAAAATATGAATCCAAAATATTTACACATCAAAAGTTGGTACATGTAGCCCATCGAAAGTAACATGTCAAGCTGACAATATTAGTATAGGTACAGTCTTCCATTTTAAAATAAATACAATTCAAAAGAAAGACGTTTGTTCCTTCTATGTCAACCTAATCAGATCATTCTCCAAACACAAACTAAACGCCCTGAGTGATCTCCACGTGCCCCGTAGGATCCTCCTAACATAGCTCCAGTCAGGCATTCCCCTCTACATTCCCATCCATAGGGTACGAACCGGTAGGATTGTCCTGGCTCTCATCTGAGGGCAAAGCCCAGATTTCCACAATAGTTGTAAAGGGTCACCAACCGAAATTAACAATTAACACATAACATTTATGTTTTTATATGCACAAAATAACCTTTCAACTTAGCATGAACCTTAAAAGGGTTTTCCATATGCTAAACATCCATATAATATTTGCCAAGTAAAATGAAATCAAATAAGGTTTTTAATCAATCAAGTAACGAGTCAACCGACCAATCCATTGATGAATCAATTTGGGCAATCGATTGTATGACTCAGAATAAAAATTTCTACTGAGCAAATCGATAAGGAAATCGATTTTCGTGAAGGTTTTCAGTGAAATCTGTATTCTGGGTCTGCATCAATCGATTGGGAAATCGATTTCTTAACAAGTTGCGCCCCTGTAACTTGCCAAATCGATTGGAAAATCGATTTTATAAATAGCTGAGCCCCTGTAACTTGCCAAATCGATTGGCAAATCGATTGTGTTCAATATCTTTTAACATAATCGATTGGGAAATCAATTTTCCTGAAGTATTTTCAAAACTACATAACTGAATCGATCCCCATTACACACAATTCCAAAACATAACACTTAGCACTTATAACACAATCACTACGACATCATGAGCTTCGAAATAGTTTTGCAAACAAACATACTATCACACAATTCCAAAACATAACACTTAGCACTTATAACACAACCACCACTACATCATGGGTTTTCGAAATAGTTTTGCAATCAAACATACTATCACACAATTCCAAAACATCCACACTTGACAATTAAAACCCAATTACCACGACAACTTAAGTTCAAACACTCAATAATAATCTTGAATCAAACACGACTCGAGTGCCAAGCACCCTAATGCAATGCGTATATGCCAAAACGCATGGACTCGAAATTCAAATCAAACTCTTCGGGAGTAGAAAATCGTAATTGTACAGTCTCTCACAGACCAGCACTTATTACCAAGGTGCCACCTATTACAGGCCTGCACGATTTATTAATTTTTAGCCTATCACAAGTCTAAAACCTCAATTCTAAACAAAACCCTCTGCGAGAGGCGTAAATCCTAAACGTACAGTTTCCCACAAACGAACACGAGTGCAGTCTCTCATGGACAAACACAATTTACCAGGGTGTAGTCTCTCACGGACAAACACCTGTACAATCTCTCACGGACAAACATAATTTACCAGGGTGTAGTCTCTCACGGACAAACACCTGTGCAGTCTCTCACGTCTCTCACGGACAAACACCTGTACAATCTCTCACGGACAAACATAATTTACCAGGGTGTAGTCTCTCACGGACAAACACATGTGCAGTCTCTCACGGACAAACACAATTTACCCGTTTATAATACCCATTTAACTCTTACAATTCGAACGACAATCATTAAGTAAATGTAGATATTAGGAGATTCCCCATTCTTAATACTCATTTAACTCTAACAGTTTCCACTACAAACATTAAGTAAACTGAGATATTAAAAGATTCCCCATTTTTAATATTCGTTTAACTCTAATGATTTTCACAACAAACATTAAGTAAACAAAGGTATTAAGAGATTCCCCATTCTTAATACTCTTTTAACTTAAACGATTTTCACAACAAACATTAAGCAAACAGAAATATTAAGAGATTCCCCATTCTTAATACCCATTTAACTTAAACGATTTTTAAAACAAACATTAAGTAAACAAGACATTAAGAGATTCCCCATTCTTAATACTCATTTAACTTAAACGATTTTCAAAACAAACATTAAGTAAACAAGACATTAAGAGATTCCCCATTCTTAATACTCATTTAACTTAAACGATTTTCAAAACAAACATTAAGTAAACAAGACATTAAGAGATTCCCCATTCTTAATACTCATTTAACTTAAACGATTTTCAAAACAAACATTAAGTAAACAAGACATTAAAAGATTCCCCATTCTTAATACTCATTTAACTTAAACGATTTTCAAAACAAACATTAAGTAAACAAGACATTAAAAGATTCCCCATTCTTAATACTCATTTAACTTAAACGATTTTCAAAACAAACATTAAGTAAACAAGACATTAAAAGATTCCCCATTCTTAATACTCATTTAACTTAAACGATTTTCAAAACAAACATTAAGTAAACAAGACATTAAAAGATTCCCCATTCTTAATACTCATTTAACTTAAACGATTTTCAAAACAAACATTAAGTAAACAAGACATTAAAAGATTCCCCATTCTTAATACTCATTTAACTTAAACGATTTTCAAAACAAACATTAAGTAAACAAGACATTAAAAGATTCCCCATTCTTAATACTCATTTAACTTAAACGATTTTCAAAACAAACATTAAGTAAACAAGACATTAAAAGATTCCCCATTCTTAATACTCATTTAACTTAAACGATTTTCACAACAAACATTAAGTAAACAAGACATTAAAAGATTCCCCATTCTTAATACTCATTTAACTTAAACGATTTTCACAACAAACATTAAGTAAACAAGACATTAAAAGATTCCCCATTCTTAATACTCATTTAACTTAAACGATTTTCACAACAAACATTAAGTAAACAAGACATTAAGAGATTCCCCATTCTTAATACTCATTTAACTTAAACGATTTTCAAAACAAACATTAAGTAAACAAGACATTAAGAGATTCCCCATTCTTAATACTCATTTAACTTAAACGATTTTCAAAACAAACATTAAGTAAACAAGACATTAAGAGATTCCCCATTCTTAATACTCATTTAACTTAAACGATTTTCAAAACAAACATTAAGTAAACAAGACATTAAAAGATTCCCCATTCTTAATACTCATTTAACTTAAACGATTTTCAAAACAAACATTAAGTAAACAAGACATTAAAAGATTCCCCATTCTTAATACTCATTTAACTTAAACGATTTTCAAAACAAACATTAAGTAAACAAGACATTAAAAGATTCCCCATTCTTAATACTCATTTAACTTAAACGATTTTCACAACAAACATTAAGTAAACAAGACATTAAAAGATTCCCCATTCTTAATACTCATTTAACTTAAACGATTTTCACAACAAACATTAAGTAAACAAGACATTAAAAGATTCCCCATTCTTAATACTCATTTAACTTAAACGATTTTCACAACAAACATTAAGTAAACAAGACATTAAGAGATTCCCCATTCTTAATACTCATTTAACTTAAACGATTTTCAAAACAAACATTAAGTAAACAAGACATTAAGAGATTCCCCATTCTTAATACTCATTTAACTTAAACGATTTTCAAAACAAACATTAAGTAAACAAGACATTAAGAGATTCCCCATTCTTAATACTCATTTAACTTAAACGATTTTCAAAACAAACATTAAGTAAACAAGACATTAAAAGATTCCCCATTCTTAATACTCATTTAACTTAAACGATTTTCAAAACAAACATTAAGTAAACAAGACATTAAAAGATTCCCCATTCTTAATACTCATTTAACTTAAACGATTTTCAAAACAAACATTAAGTAAACAAGACATTAAAAGATTCCCCATTCTTAATACTCATTTAACTTAAACGATTTTCACAACAAACATTAAGTAAACAAGACATTAAAAGATTCCCCATTCTTAATACTCATTTAACTTAAACGATTTTCACAACAAACATTAAGTAAACAAGACATTAAAAGATTCCCCATTCTTAATACTCATTTAACTTAAACGATTTTCACAACAAACATTAAGTAAACAAGACATTAAGAGATTCCCCATTCTTAATACTCATTTAACTTAAACGATTTTCAAAACAAACATTAAGTAAACAAGATATTTTCTTGATTGGATTGATTACTTGCTTTGACAAAAATGGTCTTATTTAAGTTTGGTTTATCAAATTTTGAGTATCCAAGACCACTTTTGTCATTTGAGTATCTTTGCATATTTAAAACATTTTCCAAGCCTATTTGTCCTTTTTCATATCGTTCAAGGAGAGGGAATCACATTTATTGCATGCAAAATTTTGTTTTAGTTTTTCAGAATTATTTTCCATAGTGTCAACTTTTTCTTGAAGACTTGAGATTTGTCTCTTTTGTGTTGACACTAGTTTGAACGGATTTTTGCATTCAATAAGTAGTTCCTTGATGGCGTTTTGTGCCTCATTATATTCTAGAATCAATTCACTATTAGTTTTATGATGATGAAGAGAGTCTATGTTACTAACATTTTCTTCGTTATCTGATTGATATGATGCCATCAATGCAACATTAGCGCATTATTCACTTTATGTTTCTGAAGATGAACTTACTTCGTTGTCTTCCCAAGCTATGTATGCCTTCTTGAAGTCTTTCTTTTTGGTGGCATTTTTCTTAATAAGGTTTGGACAATCTGCCTTGATATGTCCTTGTTTTCCGCATTCAAAGCAAGTGAAGTTTTGATTTGAAGTAGAACTATCTTTCTTCCTAAAACTTTTCCTTTTGAAAGTTCTGTCATTTTTAAGAAACTTACCAAATTTCTTAACAAGGAGCGTAATATTTTCATCTTCATCTGAATTTTCGTCTTTTATTTGTTCTCTTGATTCGGTCTTTATAGCAATGTTTTTGGTCTTCTTTTCTTGTCTTTCATTTTGTTCTAACCTTCCAAGTTCGATTTCGTGTTCTTGGAGTTTTCAAAAAAGTGCAGAAAGAGATATCTTTGATAGGCTTTTCTTTGCAGAAATTGTTGTTACTTTAGGTTGCCATGCCCTTGTTAATGATCTCAGAACTTTAAGGTTCAATTCATCATTAGTGAAGGTTTTTCCAAGAGCCGTCAAGTGGTTGGTCAGATGAGAAAATATTTTCTGCAAGTCCAAAATAGATTCTTTGGGCTGCATTCGGAACAATTCATACTCTTGAGATAATGTGTTAAGTTTGGAACGCTTTACCTCAATAGTTCCTTCATGTGTTATTTCAAGTGAATCCCATATTTCTTTAGCTGTTTTGCAATGAGATATACGGAAAAATTCGTCCATTCCAAGTGTCGATTGTAACATGTCTGTGGCCTTTTTATCAAACAATACTTTCCTTTTGTCATCATATGTCCATGAGACTTTTATCTTTACTTCTTCTTTATTATTGATAACTGTTGTTGGAACATAATGACCGTTTTCTACCACTTCCCATATATCATCTCCTTGTGCCTC
>NC_021164.2:44127925-44129032 GCF_000331145.2 Cicer arietinum
GATTTTTGCATTCAATAAGTAGTTCCTTGATGGCGTTTTGTGCCTCATTATATTCTAGAATCAATTCACTATTAGTTTTATGATGATGAAGAGAGTCTATGTTACTAACATTTTCTTCGTTATCTGATTGATATGATGCCATCAATGCAACATTAGCGCATTCTTCACTTTTTGTTTCTGAAGATGAACTCACTTCGTTGTCTTCCCAAGCTATGTATGCCTTCTTGAAGTCTTTCTTTTTCGTGGCATTTTTCTTAATAAGGTTTGGACAATCTGCCTTGATATGTCCTTGTTTTCCGCATTCAAAGCAAGTGAAGTTTTGATTTGAAGTAGAACTATCTTTCTTCCTAAAACTTTTCCTTTTGAAAGTTCTGTCATTTTTAAGAAACTTACCAAATTTCTTAACAAGGAACGTAATATTTTCATCTTCATCTGAATTTTCGTCTTTTATTTGTTCTCTTGATTCGGTGTTTAGAGCAATGTTTTTGGTCTTCTTTTCTTGACTTTCATTTTGTTCTAACCTTCCAAGTTCGATTTCGTGTTCATGGAGTTTTCCAAAAAGTGCAGAAAGAGACATCTTTGATAATTGTTGTTACTTTAGGTTGCCATGCCCTTGTTAATGATCTCAGAACTTTAAGGTTCAATTCATCATTAGTGAAGGTTTTTCCAAGAGCCGTCAAGTGGTTGGTCAGATGAGAAAATATTTTCTGCAAGTCCAAAATAGATTCTTTGGGCTGCATTCGGAACAATTCATACTCTTGAGATAATGTGTTAAGTTTGGAACGCTTTACCTCAATAGTTCCTTCATGTGTTATTTCAAGTGAATCCCATATTTCTTTAGCTGTTTTGCAATGAGATATACGGAAAAATTCGTCCATTCCAAGTGTCGATTGTAACATGTCTGTGGCCTTTTTATCAAACAATACTTTCCTTTTGTCATCATATGTCCATGAGACTTTTATCTTTACTTCTTCTTTATTATTGATAACTGTTGTTGGAACATAATGACCGTTTTCTACCACTTCCCATATATCATCTCCTTGTGCCTCGAGATATGCTTGCATGCGTATCTTCCAAAAATCATAGTGTTCACCAACGAAACATGGT
>NC_021164.2:44129377-44171624 GCF_000331145.2 Cicer arietinum
CATTTTAGAAAGTTTGTTCAAGGTTTGGTTGTAGGATTGATTGATGTTTGATATGAAGTTATGGGGTATTTATACTTCATAAACATCTCTTCAGATCCGTGGCCATTGATCCTAGAGGTTTGATGAAAAAATACAATGATCTGGAGCCATTCCAGATCTGAAAAATTGTATTGCTTCCAGTTGTATTCGATTACAGGATGTGTGTATTCGAATACACCTCTTTGTAACGTTCAAAAATATTCAAAAATTACACCTTGTATTCGAATACACATGTGTGTAGTCGAATACAGATTAGTGAAAATTTGCCACTGACTTACTTTGTATTCGACTACAGAAGGTTGTAGTCGAATACAAATATAAGGATTTTGGCCACTGACTTGATGTGTATTCGACTACACATAGTCATAGTCGAATACAACTTTGAGACTTTTGCTTCTGACTTGCTTTGTATTCGAATACAGGATGTTGTATTTAAATACACTTATGTATTTTGTCAAAAAGATTAGTTTTAAGACTTTGTTAATGCTATTTTGACTTTTGAAAATACTTTATATGCATATGTAAATATGACTTGTTCTCATGTAATTGAAGTATTGGTTTGCATCATATACCTTTACATTTTAACATTTAATATTTGGATTTGAAGCTTTATTAATGAAGATATTTGAACTTCTTTTTGAGGTTGTTGCTTTGACCATAATGAAGATATCTGGCCTAGTGTTGCACAAGTACCTCAGGGAGCTTACAATTTGCTTGAAGGTTGTAGGATCAATCAACTCATAATTGCCCTCTTTGGACAACACCAACCCTGATTCTGATGGGGTGATGCTTCCATTGCATTCTTGCATTTTAAAACTTTTTATTACATCACTTGCATACTTTTGTTGATGCATAAAAATTCCATTTTTCTTAGTTTCAAACTCAATGCCAAGGAAATATGCTAGCATGCTCAAATCAGTCATCACAAATTCCTTCTCCGTTCTGATTTTGAACTCCTTGATTTTTACTTCATCACTGCCAGTCAACAGTAAATCATCAACATAAAGGCATATCAGCAATGCAGGTGTTGCTTGTAAGACCCTTAATTTTTAAATTCTAATTTATGCAATTTTTAGGGTATTTTGTGTTAAATTACTTAAGCATTTAACCCAATTTTAATTTATTTTGTGAATTAAGTGCCAAAAATATATTTTGTTAGAGTTTGTAATATGTTTAATATATGTATATATTTATATATATATATATATATATATTGAGACCCAATTAAATTTATTTGTCGAAGAATAATTTAATTATGTTACAAAGAATTTAATACCGAGCAATTTTTTTTTAAAATGTCACTTGTTGATGAAAGTACTTAGTTTTCTCCTTATAGATCTGAGAGTTCTTATAAGTTTCAAGTCTAAACTTTTCAAGTTGTTGCAATTGAAGCTTTCTCTCCAAACATGTTTTCTCCATCTCAAGGTTACAACTCTTGACCGCCCAATAAGCACGGTGCTCTATTTCCACTGGGAGGTGACATGCCTTACCAAACACAAGTCGATAAGGGGACATCCCTATTGGTGTTTTGTAGGCTGTTCTATGAGCCCAAAGAGCTTCTTCAAGTCAGTGGCTCCAGTCTTTCCTGTTTGGCTGCACCATTTTTTCTAAATCTGTTTGATTTCTCTGTTTGAGATTTCAGCTTACCCATTAGTCTGGGAATGATAAGGTGTAGAAACTCTGTGCACAACCCCATACTTCCGAAGCAAAGCGTCCATGGTACGGTTGCAAAAATGAGTCCCTTGATCACTTATGATAGCTCGGGGTATTCCAAACCTGCAAAAAATATTTGATCTGATAAAACTTGCAACAACTTTAGAATCATTAGTCCTAGTGGGTATTGCTTCCACCCACTTCAAACATAATCAACAACTAGTAAAATATAGACAAAACCAAAAGATACAGGAAAAGGCCCATAAAGTCAATGCCCCACACATCAAATACTTCACAGAAAAGCATAGGTTGTTGAGGCATCTCACTCCTACGAGTGATTGTTGTTCTTGCTATTTGGCGCTGTTCATAAGTTTTGTAAGTCTCAAAAGCTTCTTTAAACAAATTAGGCCAAAAGAAACCCGAGTCTAAGACTTTTCTTGTTGTCCGTTGAGGACCAAAATGTCCTCCAATTAGAGAGGCATGACAAAAATGAAGAATGGATTGAGCCTCATGGTGGGAAACACATCGCCTAATCACCTGGTCACTACATAATTTCCACATATATGGATCATCCCACACATAGTATTTGGAATTACTTTTATGTTTGTGTATGTGTTCTGGATTCATCTGTAGGAAAAACTCCAGCAACTAGATAATTAACTTAATCAGCAAACCAAGGAGTTACCTCACGCAACTGTAGCAGTTGCTCATCAGGGTAGTCATCTTGAATGGAGATGAGGTCCTTATCCATTTTTATTCTACTCAAATGATCTGCTACCAAATTTTCAGCTCCACTCTTATCTTTAATTTCTAAATCAAATTCTTGCAGTAACAACATCCACCAGATCAATCTCGATTTTGCTTCTAGTTTCTTCAGCAAGAACTTCAAAATTGAATGGTCAGTAAAAACAACTACCTTCGAACCTAAAGAATATGATCTAAACTTATCAAGTGCAAAAACAATAGCTAAAAGTTCCTTTTTAGTGGTAGTATAATTAGCCTCCACATAATCTAAAGTCCTAGAAGCATAATAAATAACATGGACAACATTTTGTGCAAGGACTGCTCCCACTACATAGTTAGATGCATCACACATAATTTCTAAAGGAAGGGTCCAATTGGGTGGCTGAATTATGGGAGTAGAGGTCAGTGATGCATTTAAGAAATCAAACGCCTTCTTGCATTTGTCATCAAATGAGAAACAGACATCTTTTTGTAGCAAATTTGACATCAGAAGAGCTATCTTTCTGAAATCCTTGATAAAGCGTCTGTAAAAACCTGCATGGCCAAGAAAAGAACGAATTTCGCGGATGCAAGTTGGGTAAGGCAAATTAGAAATCACATCAATCTTAGAAGGATCCACTTCTATCCCATTTTTAGAGATCACATGTCCAAAAACTATGCCTTGTTCAACCATAAAATGACATTTTTCATAATTCAACACAAGGTTATTTTCCATACACCTATGCAAAACTCTATCTAAAATTTTCAAGCATGCATCAAATGAGGAACCATACACAGTAAAATCATCCATGAAAACTTCAATACAATTTTCTATCAAGTCAGAGAAAATACTAATCATGCAACGTTGGAAAGTGTCAGGAGCATTGCATAGGCCAAAGGGCATCCTCCTATAGGCAAATGTGCCGAAAGGGTAAGTGAATGTGGTCATTTCTTGGTCCTCTGGTGCAATATGGATCTAAAAATAACCAGAAAAACCATCAAGAAAACAATAATGTGACTTACCAGCCAACCGTTCAAGCGTCTGATCAATGAATGGTAAAGGAAAATGATCTTTTCTAGTTTCCTGGTTTAGTCTCATGTAATCGATGCATACCCTCCAGCTGTTCTGGACTCGTGTGAGGATAAGTTCATTATTTTCATTTTTAACCATTGTGAGTCCAGTTTTCTTAGGGACTGCCTACACCAGACTTACTCATTGACTATCAGAGATGGAGTATATAATTTCTGCTTGCAAGAGTTTGGTCACTTCTTTTTTTTCAACATCCAAAATTAATGAGTTTAGTCACCTTTGGGGCTGCCTAACTGATTTTATCACATCCTCTAGTAGTATCCTATGCATACACATGGATGGGCAAATACTAGGAATATTAGCCAAGGTCCATTCGATTGCCTTCCTGTGTTTTCTCAAAATCTGCAACAACTTCTCTTACTGTTCATATTCAAGTTTTGCTGAAATAATCACAAATAGCTTGCCACTTCTTTCTAAATATGCATATTTTAAAATTTCAGGAAGTGTTTTAAGCTCTATAGTCGGTGGTTGTTCAATGGATGGTACAACACCAGTGGCTGAAGCTAAGTATGCAAAATCAATTATGTTAGTAGAAATATCAATATGGGCACAATGATTAACCTAGAAGGCAGCTTCAATCATAGCACACACAGAGCACAATTGAGTATTTGTACAAAATTCACAAGTATAAGTATCATCAAAAACAGACAATGAAGGAAAATTAGTAGCAAACATATCGGGGTAAGTGTCATCAATCAAATAAGCAAGCAATTCAATTTGAAAAATAGAATTCTATTCCATGGAGTGTTTCATAGCATCAAAGATGTTAAATTTTACAATGCTATCACCAAATTGCATGGATAGAGTTTCAACATGCACATCAATTTTTATTTTAGCAGTTTCCAAGAATGGTCTGTCTAAGATGATATGCGCCCTGTTGGACTTATTATCTCCCTCCATGTCCAAAATATAAAAATCTGCAGGAAATATTAATTCATTAACTCGAACAAAAACATCCTACACAAGTCCAGCAAGAAGAGCATTGCTCCTGTTCGCCAATTGAATGGTAACACTTGTAATCTATAAAGGTCCAAGAGCAAGAGAGTTAAAAATAGATGTAGGCATAACATTAATGGAAACTCCTAAATCTAACATAGCATTTTCAAATTGACTATTGTCTATGGTACATGAAATGGAAAAAGTTCCTGAATCTTTGCATTTATGAGGCATTTCAAATTGACTATTGCCCATGTTTACTCTTTCATTACCTCTTAACCTTCTCTATTTAATTGCTTCAAGGAGGGGAATGTTCACTTAGTCCTTCTTAAATGTATCCAGGATCTCCTTGTCCTTATCTTCCTCGTCCATTTTCTTAGTCTCCACTGCCCTTTTAAGGAAAAGGAAGTGGTATATTTTTCTCAACATCAACAATTTCAGGTATCAAAGTGTCTTCAACAACCTTGTTATTTTTCACTGCAGTTTCAGGTACCTTTGGTAGTACAACAGCTTTTCCATACCTCAATATAATTGTACTGACATTGGGAGCATTTGGATTTACTATTGACTGTGCAGGAAATTGGTTTGACCCTAAGTCTGCAATTGATTAATTAAAGTGGCTAGCTGGCCACTTTTTGTTTCCAAATTTTGAATGGTGGAATCTATTTTTTGTTGAAATTGGAGATTCTAGACAGAGACCTGCTTAACGAGGTCTTCTAATGAAGGTGCATTGTTTTACTGTTGTGGATTATTTTGATGTTGTTGTTGTATAGGTTGCTGTTGTGCAGATGAATTCCCCCATCTCAGGTTGAGATGGTTTCTCCAACCAGGATTGTACCTGTTAGATGACATATCACAGTTGCCTTGAGGATTGTATATATTTGTTGCATATGCTTGAGAAGCATCAGTAATTGGATCTTCTTGCAATCTAGGACATGAATTTGTATGATGCTCTAGAGAAGTGTAAATACCAAAGACCACTGCTTGAGTTTTACCTATTGCCAATTTTTTTTTTACTAAAGATGTGACCTCATCAAGTTTACCTTCTAAATTCTTGTGGGAAGAAGCTTGAATTTCATTCACACCCCTTGTCAACACTGTTGAATTGCTTCTAGTTGTAAACTGCTGAGAATTAATGGACATGTTCTCAATCAAAGCCTTTGCAGCTTCTGGGGTCTTATCGACAAGTGTTCCCCCACTAGCAGCATCCAAAATGCTTCTATCCATAGGTAGCAAGCCTTCATAAAAATACTGGATGAGCAATTGTTCAGAAATCTGGTGATGAGGACAGCTTGACACTAATTTCTTGAATCTCTCTCAATACTCATGCAATGATTTCCTGTCAATCTGCGTGATGCCACGTATTTCTTTTCTGATTGAAGCAGCTCGTGAGGCAGGGAATAATTTTTCTAGAAACAATATATTTATATCATTCCAACTTCTAACAGAACCTTGTTGGAGGTAGTATAACCAGTACTTGGCAGCATCTTTGAGTGAAAATGGGAAGACTCTCAGCTTAATGTGGTCTTTTGTGACTCCTTGAGGCTTCATGGTAGAACACACAACATGAAATTCCTTCAAGTGTTTGTGGGGATCCTCACCTGTAGCAAGTTGTCTTAAGGTTCTATTATTCGCATCAGCCATATTTTGCACCAAGTTGTCACTTTCACTATGTGACTCTGACTCGTTAACACTGGCAGCTCTATTAAGTCTACCACGTAAATGAAATATCCTATCTATTTCTTGTTCAAATGAATGAAGATTCACAGAACTAGCCCTAGTCATGCATCATCATAACAATGCAATGCAAAATAACAATTCTAAAAATTCCAACAATGTCCCTATTGCTAAAATTGAAGTGAAAAATCGAAAACCCTATCAAATAAAATCCAAAAGCTATAAACATACCACCAAAAAATTCTAAAAATCAAAAAAAGGCAACACAAACTTTTTTGGAATTTTTGGAGAATATGAAAAATTCAAAAAATTGAAAAAAAAAAAGGTCTAAACGAAGGAATTTGGAATTTTGACTGTCGTTACTCGTATAAGTCTTTTATACGGGAATCCTATTCCTTGATTTTTTCCTGATTTCTGGCGAAATTTCGGAGCAATCCGAGACAATAGCCTGAAAACAGGGTTAATATCAGTTAATATTGTTATTAGATAGTCCCCGACAACGCCGCCAATTTGATAAGTTGTCGCACACAGGTCAAATACAATTAATTAAATGGAAATAGAGGTAATAATTTGAATCGTTTCGCAAGGACTTCTGATATAATAATAATAATAACCAAATTGAAAGTTGAAATTAAAAAAAGTTTTTTTTAGATTTTTTATTTAACAGTAGGAAAAACAGTTAATCCACTTAATCGAGTTTCAGACCTATCACAGATTCTATCAATGAGTTTAATTTCTAATTCCTAATTCTATTCTTATTTGACAATAGAATTGATCAAACATGCGTAATCAATCCTATGTGAATTTGGTTTCTTTGATTGGATTAAGCATCACATTCATCAAAATATTACAATTAACAATCAAGCGTCGCAAAATTATAATTCAATTAAATTAGAAACCGAAACCAAATTCTGTCAAATAAATTTAATCGATCCTATTGAAATTCAATTTAAGCAATCAAAATATCAATATAATCAAATAAACAAGAATATAATCATGAATCGAAATTGACAGGGTAACCTGAATCTCAATGTGTTGATGAAACTCTGAACTCGTGGATTAATCTTATAAAATTAGCCTTCCATGAAATTAAAATAAAAACTTTTTATTTCTTGTAGCAATCTGAATAATTTTTCCGTTCGTAGAAAAGAAACAAAACTATCAATATATAGTACATGATATTGGGCTTTAGGGTTTAGGGTTTAAAAACAAATGACCGACTAATTAAAATTATTACAAAAGTTCAGATTACAAAATCTGCAATTTAGGCCCAATAAAGTTCGGAATTGGTTCTTTCTTCCAACACAAAAGTTGTAGCTCTGAGTTTTAGCTTTCCAACTTCTGCTCATAAGCTCCAATCTAATATCCAGAGCTCAAGTTATGACCTACAGAACGAAAAAAGAGTCAATATACAAATAATAAAATTAAAATGTAAATAATAAAATTATAATTAAAATTCGACCCAAAGTTTAGAAACAAGCTAAAAATATTAATATAAGCTATAAAGAGCTTTTAAAATACCAAACTAAAAAGGTAAAAACATGTGCCCAGATGCTATGATCAGGGACTTAGTGTCTTTTTGGTGGTCCTACTTATTTTATATTGGGATGACTATATCTATAACATATATTGTCAGTTGACTTTTGTTTGGTGGGTCCATTTTTTGACGTGGTAGTGGGGGGAATATTATTCTTGGAGCAGTACTTTTGTGCAGGTGTCTGTCGAGAATACGCTAGGGGTATGAGCGATGTATGATAGGTCTCATATCCCCGATGTATTTTTTATTTGTATACTTTGGATTATCGTCCCAAAAACTATTTTAGCTGGTTTGTATATATGATGAAATTATTCATGACATTTGTCGTTTGTGTTACGACTTGGTATTTTATTAATTTGTTTTTGAAAAAAAAAATGTACTTGCTCTGTTAAAAATCGAGGTGTTATACTGCTGCTTGCTTTTTGATATAAACTCCATGCTTATTCACACACTTTTCAAATTACTGCTCTATGAGGAATCTGTCAATCCTCTTGTTCGAGGCTCTAGAAGCTTGCTTCAGACCATATAAGGCTTTCTTCAATTTGTACACATGATCTTCTTTTCCCGTTTTCACATATCCAGGTGGCTGCTTCACATACACCTTTTCATCTAGTGATCCATTGAGGAAGGCTGATTTAACATCCAACTGATGCATAGACCGACCTTTGTAGCTAGCCATTGAGATTACCATCCTTACTATTTCAATTCTAGCTACTAGGGCAAATATCTTACATAGTCAAGCCCATATTTTTGCAAAAACCCCTTTGTTACAAGTTTGGCCTTGTACCTGGCAACCTGCCCATCAAGTTTCAATTTCAGTTTATAAACCCATTTCACATCAATTGGTCTCTTGTTCACTAGCAAGTCATCAGCTCCCATATCTTGTTCTTTTTAATGGCTTTGAGCTTCTCATCCATTGCAGTTATCCATCTAGGATTAGTCAATGCTTTTTCATCATTTGTTGGTTCTGATTCAGCAAGCAAGGCAAAATGAATTAATTCTCCATTTGCATTGATGGTTGAGTCAGATGTTACTTCATATGGCTGCAATATGACTGAAGGTTGCCTAGCTCTTGCAGATCTCCTCACAGGTTCAGAAGCTGGTATATTTGTTGCATCTGTTGGCTGGTCCTCAACTAGTTCAACTGCTAATGCACTGCTGGCTAGTCGGGTCGGTATGTTTGGGTTGATTGCATTCATTGTCCAGTCTCAACCTCTTGATTTATCCACTAGTATGTCCCTACTTATCGCCTCCTTGTTCTTGTTTGGATCATATAGCTTGTAAGACCCAACAACATCATAACCCAACAACACCATTTGTTCAGCCCTCTCATTAATATTCCTCCTGTTTTGAGTTGACACGTGCCTGAAGCACAATGAGCCAAATACTCGCAAATGATTCACAATTGGCTTTCTTCCAGTCCAGGCTTCTTCAGGTGTCCTTGTGCTCAGTCTCTTGGTTGGATACCTAATCAAAATGTACACTACAGTTGATATTGCTTCCCCCTAGAATTTATGAGGCATTTTCTTTCCCTTCAACATACTCCTGGCCATGTTCATTATGGTTCTGTTTCTCCTTTCAGCAGTGTCATTATGTTGGGGAATGTATGGTGCAGTCACTTCATGCAATATCCCTTCTTTTTCACAAAAATCATGGAATTCATGAGAATTATATTCTCCTCCTCCATATATCCTGATGATTTTCATACTAAAACCACTTTTTTTTTCAGTCATTCTCTTGAATTTTTTAAGTATCTGAAACACTTCATTCTTTCTCTTGATTAGATATATCCACATTTTCTTTGTAAAATCATCAATGAATGATACAAAGAAGCAATTACCTCATATTGGTATTTCTTCAAATAGACCACAAACATCAGAAAAAATTACCTCCTTCGTTCTTGAGGATCTAGTTGGTAATTTTGATTTAAATGAGTTCATATGCTGCTAGGCTTAACAACATTCTTCACATATCTCCTTTGGCACTTGAATTTCTAGAATTCCTATCACCATATCACTGCTCTACAGCATTTGAAGACTTCTAAAATTCAGATGTCCAAACTCTGGTGCCACAACCAGTCTTCCCTCCTAATTTCTGCAGCAAAACATTGATTTTTATTAATCTGGATCTCAATCTTGAAGGTTCTATTCTTGGACGGTGGTGCCTTCAAGATAAGCCTCTTTGCACTATCAAACATCTTCATTTGTCCATTCTCCATATTCATAAAGTATCCTTTCTCCAGCAATTATCCAAGGCTTAGCAGATTGTTCTTTACATTTGGCACATACAACACAACACATATGAAAGATTGTTTGTCATCCCTTCTTTGAATGAATATCTTGCCAACTCCTTCAGATGTTACTATGTTGTTTTCTGAAATTTGATTTCCCTTTTCACCTTCTCATCCATGCTTACAAACCAATATTTATGGTCAGTCATGTGATTTGAGCACCCTGTGTTAAGATACCACAATCTTGGACAGTCGTCCTTCATGCTTGTACAAGCCATCAGTAACACTTCAAGTAAGTCAGAACTGACTGCCTGGGCCAGTTGAGCTTCACCATCATCTCTTTGTACTTTCTTGGATCTGCATTCATCTGCAAAATACCCATATTTTTTACAATTATAACATTGGGTCATCCTTTTGTCAAACTACTTCTTGCGAGATGGTTTCTTACTTTTATTATCATTGTTTTGCTGACTTCTTGAACCTCCAGCCTCCTCATCTTGATCCTATTTTTTGTGCCATTTTGACTTGCCCTTCCACTTCTTGTTTTTTACTCCATCTTGATTGGGCTTCTTGTTGATCTGAGCTTGTAGTGCCTGTGTTTGTGTGTGTGCCTCATCTCTTTCTTTAACCCTTAATTCATGAGCTTCTAGGGAGCTTTACAGATCTTCCAACTTCATTGTATCAAGATTCTTTGATTCTTCAATTGCCACCACTATGTGATCGTATTTTTGTGTTAGTGACCTCAGAATCTTTTCAATGATCACCATATCAATCATCACTTCTCCATTGGCTTTCATCTGATTAGTGATTGTATGCACTCATTGAAATAGTCAGTTACATTCTCATTATTCTCCATTTGTAGTAACTCATACTTTCTTCTTAGCATTTGAAGTTTGATCTTCTTGGTTTTTTCACCACTTGTGTAATACTTCACCAAGATATCTCATGCCTCTTTTGATGTAGATACATGTGAGATCCTTTCAAAATTGTTTGAATCCACACTTTGTTGGATGTAAAACAATGTCTTGCAATCTTTTAAAGTTGTTTGTTGTCTTTTTGTAGGATTCACTCCTAGCTGTTCATAACCTTCTTGGGCAATCTCAAACACTTCTTGAGCTCTCAACAACGACTTCATTGATGCATTCCATCTCTCATAGTTCCTCCCATCCAGAATTGGCAGATTCGATGGAAATCCTCATCCATTCATGTCTTCTTTCTTTCTTTCACTCACACTTGTGTTTCCCAATTTTTGATTCCCCCTCACACTTGCACTCTTGTTTCCTAAGGTTTAGAACTCAAGCTCTTTATGTCAATTGTTAGAACAGGTATTATATTTGAGAGGAATTGAAATTGAGAAGAAAACAGAAAGTTCAAAAAAACGGAGATCGATTATCAATCTTGACAGTCTGGAGAATGATCAGTCAAGCGTTACAGATTGTTCTTGGTTTTGAAGGCTTTTATAGAAGCAGTTATAAACTGAATCAGTTACAACAAACTTAACAAACTTCTAACCATATTCTAACTTCTAACCATATTACAACTTCTAACCATATTACAACTTCTAACCATATTACAAATCAATTTGAATTACATTTAACAATCATATCTAATATTACATACCATTATTATCTCAATCATTATTCTTGTCCATTAACTTCTTAATCTTAACAAATATAATTAACCTAATAGATTAATTTGTTTTTATTAATCGATTAATATTGCAAAATTAATCAAACATGATAAATATTATATAAAGACATCGTGCAATCAAGTGTTCAACATATTAAAGTAATGAAAACCTAGAAAGAGCTAATTAGGAAGAAAAATAAATAATATTTAGAGTCAAATTTATAATAATTTATAGCTTTAGTTGTATTTAATTGCAAATGTAATAATTTTTAGTTTAAAGTTTAGATTTTTGTTTTTGACGTTGTATATTGCTCCACGTTTACTAATGTCAGATCATGTGGGTCTTTCATTTTTGTGTCTAGTCCAACCTTGCTAGTACTTATGTTTAGGTGTAAATACTTGTGTTGTAGTTCATTTGGGAAAGTTTTTATTAATGTAAAATTTCAACCATTAATTGAAAAGAGAGAACTTGTATTGTTTCTCAACGTTCTTCCATGAACCATTTCAAGATCCTAATCAAGAACATACTTTTATTATAAAAAAAATAAAATAAAAACAAAAACTTCTTTACTCTTGTGGTGGTTCATCACTAGATCTTTTTATTCATCATGAATGTGACGAAAACTACTAGTTTGTTCAAGAAATTTACACTAAGTACAAGATCCGGTATTGTGCATCCATTTGAATCCACATCAAGTGGTATTAGAGCCTGCACCTGATTAATCTAGTATAGAGCAACAAAAACACTCTAATGGATCAAATATTCCTACTTTGATTTTGAAATCCCGACTATATGGGTTGTATGTGATTAATAAGGAAAAAAAATGAATTATTGTTCTAATAAGAGAGTTATTCGAATTTGAGAGTTTAAGAAAATTATTAAGTTGTTACGAAATGTAGGGTATGCCTCCATTATGTTGAGAGTCATGAAATTAGGTTACTATTATACTTGGGTTAGAATTCAATATTGGAGTTAGGTCAACTATTACATAAAGATTGAGATGATCGATTAGTCTAATGATCTATATGATTAGTTTGATAAATAATGAATTGAAGTGATAAAATGTTACAATCTAATTGATAAGTTTATCAATAATGATAATTTTTAAGTGCTTAATAGAATTAGAGGCCGGCCAATTAAGAGAGGTAATAATGAATTTGGGCTGGACTGATCCATTGGCCGTGACGCCAGCCCAAATTCAAGATCTCAATGTATATTAACAATTGTTTGTAATTTAAAAATCATTAATAAAATAATATTTAAATATGTTAACTTGACAAAAAGAAAGGCATTAGATAAAACTAAAGTATATCACATAAATTATTAATTTGGTTCAACTAAATAAATAAAACTTCAATTTTTATTAACATTTAGTGTTAATATAAACAAAAATAACATACATCCAATCATATAATATACATCCAATCATATTTTAAATGTCATAAAAAATTGAAGAACAAATAAAAAAAATGAATGAATCAGAATCCATTAGCCTACAGGCCCATAGTACACGGGCCAGCATTAAAAATTTACACCCCAATTACAAGTGGCACTGTTTTGATCCGATCCATTTATGTAACAGCCCAATTACAAGTGGTACTGTTTTGATCTGACCCATTTATGTGACGGACTTGACAGATCATTGCGGGCTGAACTGAACCAGTCCATTTAACAACTCTATTGTTAGACATATTGTAACACTTATTACATTTGAGAGTCTTTCATAACTAGGGGTGGAAATAAGTCAGACCAGACTTTCAAATGCATGAGTTTGACCTACGATTAATTTTTTAAGCTTATGATCTATCATAGACTTTTTTTTTTGTCTGACCTGACCTTTTTAAAAGTCTGATCTAATCTGAAAACCTATTTAATAGTCTTATTCACATTAAAACATTTAAATGTTATATTTTATAATTTTTTAAATAGGCTAAACTAAGTCTTTATATAAAAGAAAAACTAATAAAATTATAATCAAATCTAATAAAAGAATAACTAACAAAAGTATGTCTGCAACAACCTTAAAAAGAAAAAGATAAAAAATAACATAATCTATAATTAGTCTATATACACATATCAAACTATATGTTTTATCCATATTAATTTACATAATGCTCTACTTATACTATAAGATGTTGTTCACATACCAATACCAATACCAATACCAATATATATATATATATATATATATATATATATTAAATAAAAAATAATTTTTCTAATAAAATTATTTTAAAAAAAATCTAAAATAAACACTATTTAAATTCTAAAAAATGATTTTTAAATTCAAAGAATAGATTTTTTTTTTTTCTGAAACAAACGCACTTATTATTATCTCTCAAACAAACTCAGACATATTCAATAATAATATAATTAATATTATTATCAACTTTAAAACACTTCTAACGGAATTGCACCTATTTTATGCATTCTTTTAATTATTTTTTTTTATAAATTTGCATATATTATTTTGATTTAAGATTTTTTTTTATTTATAAAACTTAAAATTAGAACAACTTCAATCGAGTTTCTAGAAGATTTTTAAGAGATTTTACAAAGACTACCTTTACTAAAAGAATACAAAGATAAAAAGAAAAAAAAGTTAAGATTTTGAATTAATAAATATTGAAATCTTACATAATATAATAATTATATAATAATATGAACGATTCAACTTGAAAAGAACGGACTAAAAAAATGAGGGAAAGAATATGGAACGATTACCGAATATAGAACAATTATTGAGTGATTGCTTAATTGATAGATTTTAAAATAAAAAATAACATTATTAATAAAATTAAAGTTTTATCAATTTTGATTTCAGACGCTATTATTTTAATATTAAGAAGTGTCATGTTATCATTATTATTATTATTTTAAAAAGAAGTATTATTGTCGGTGAAGTTGTGGAAGTCGGATGTGGTCGTTACTATTACTGAATTATCCACTCTTAACGATCTAATGTTAAAATTAATAAGAACAGTAGTATATTTTTATTAGTGTTTTGTTTTTTTAATGTAATAGTAGATGATTTATTATGAAAACTAAAATTCCATCATTATTACAAGTACTAAATCCTGAAAGCAAGAGTTGGATCTATTTCATACATATCCTGGTTTTAAATTATCCTTAGGCGTCTCACCTTCGAGCCAAGCTAGGAACATGACTTTTATTAATTATTATTAACCTGAAAAATCAAGGAAGACATCTTTACTGATCAGTAAACCCAAGTTCACTAGACGAATTAATACTATCAGAACATGAAAAATGAGAAATAACTTCAAAAGTATCTTCCTTTCCTTACTAACAAAAATTTTAGGAAATGAAAATAAGAAACGTTTTCGAAATGGAAAATGCATTTTGAATTAATACAACTACAGTCTCTTTTTGAAAGTTCTATGGTATTATTCACATAAAGGGCTGGCCCAAGGCTATAGCCACCAAAGCTAGGCGTTAACTAGGCCTAAAAAGGTCATTACCAAACCATAAGCACACTGATCAAACTATGGTATATTGTCACTCATCAAACTCATAACACACTAACTAATAATAAATAAGGACATTACTAAACCAGAAACTGATCTAAGACATCAAGTTCTAGTTCTTTTTACCGCATTTCTCCCCATATTCATTCTAAACTCATATTTTCATTAATGTTTAGTATGCCTAAGAAAACTAATAAGTAATATATAAGAATTGCAATCATCATAATTTGACAAGCACTTTATAAATCAGACAGGAGCAATTGTTTGTAATGAAATACCTAGTTAAGCACTTGACTCCGCAGATGCATCTTCAACAAGCTTGAACTCCTGCACCTCCTTGAAGTTCATCCAAGACTTTTCCCAAACCTTGACTTCATAAACCTTTTTATTCACCCCATCTTTTGCCTCAAGAGTGATGTGATGCAAGGTTCCAGAAACCACTTGCTGTTTTGCACTTATCACCCTTTCAAATTCCAGAAGAGAATTCTGCATGACCATTACCAACTCAATAAAAAGGATTAACAACAACAAAAACAAAACTAAAAAGAATTGCATTAAAATCATCATACTACAAAAAGGAAAAACAGACAACTTTTTTTGTTTTTAGAATTACAAATTGAGTAAATAGTCGCGCTACTCTTACTAAGATACAGTCTCGGTCATTTAATACCGAAAGAATTAAGTTACATTCAAGGTAACTTAGTATGGATATAGAAGTCAAATTTGATGTAAAATGTGTATGAAATTTATGATGTGAGGACTAAGTTGACCGCAGAAATAAATATGTAGGAACCTCAATGTTCTGGCTTAATGGGTGCCTTCAAGTTCTAAAGTTCAACAGCTGCATGCATAGTTATTCGATTTATACTAAAAAAATCGCAACCAGTTATTTTAGTCCCTAAATGAGACGCAGTGGTATTATAGTCTTTGAATGTATCGAAACATACAAAGTATCATTGAGTGTGTCTTCTATTAATAATTTTATAAACTTAACTAACAAACAAAATACATATTCAAAGACCATAGAAGACATACTTAAGGACCAAATTGGCTAGTAAAAGAAACATTCAAAGATACTTCTGTAACTTTGATACGTTTAGTGACTATAGTGACACCAACATACTCAAGGACCTAAATGGTTGTTTGCTCCAAAAAACTATAATTTCAAAAATCAATACTCCATTATCATAAGACACACTTACATCATTCACGTGTATTAAACGAAGTAGTTATAGCAATAAATTTGTCAACAAATATGGTATTTGTCAATAATTATTTATATAATTATTGATATCATAAGAGAGACAAAATGAATTTACGTTTTTCAATTGTAAATTAAATAGGGCATTTTTATAAACAAATTATTAATGCATGTGAAATTTTGAAAAAAAATCGGATGGTGGATCAAACTCTTACAAACGAATTGAGCCCGACTCAAGCAAATGCTGACAATGAGGAGAAGCCCAAACTTAAAACCAAGCTCCCAATCTGGTAGTCTGATTACCAATAGGCCCAAGATAGGAAATGTAGTAATTAATTAATGTTGAGTCGTCCTCGTCCCTAAATGAAGTTTTTTACAAAATCTGTTTTTAGATTCCTTTATTTTAACTATAATCCTTGTAGAAACTGATTATTCTTTGATTTTCCTTCTTAATTTCAAGAGTGTAGACTAGTGTAACAAGCTAAGTACCACCCTGCATTGGTGCTTTCATACCATTTACCATGCCTCCTCGTGTTGACAAATCCAACCGACCTTCTAATGAATTGGTGTATAAATGTCTGGCCCAAATGCATGATATGTAGCTCTTTGAGCATGAGTGCAGCACCATGCCCACCGAGTTCTAACGCCAGAATCTGAATGAGAACACAGGCTAATGCGCATAGACACGATCATACCTTCCAGGAAGGTGATTGGGTGTGGTTATGCCTTCAACCCTACCACCAGAGCTCAATTTGTGGCTAAGGATCCCAAAGTAGTTTAAAACATTTTTATGTTCAAACCCTATGTGGGCGAGCTAGCATCTGAAATTCCTCTGAAAGATGCAACGGTTATAGGGACGAGGATTACACTCACTTTGGCTCACATTTTGAGAGGGCGCACGTTGCAAGACACAAAGGGGTTACGCAAGCAGCTTCTTGGAGGGCATCCCATGCTTGAAGCCATATGGGAAGATGAAGAGGTTTCTGTAGATGACTTCCCAAACTACAACTTGAGGACAAGGTTGTCTTTGAAGGAATAGGCAATGATACAGGTCAAACCCTTAAAAACGAATTGGCCCAAGTCAAGCAAATGCAGGAATTGAGGAGAAGCCCCAACGTAAAAACAAACACCCAATCTGGTGGTCTGATTACCAATAGGCTCAAATTAGGAAATGCGGTCACTATTGTTGAGTCATCATAGAATAGATTGCTTCTAAAAAGTCTGTAATTAAATCCCTTTTCCTAACTACAATCCATAAATGTAAGAACCGAATTGAATATATAAAACCAATTCTATAAATGACGAATAAACATTTATATAGCACCGACATTTCTGATCGAGGGCATGTCTAGTGTAAGACACCGACACATGCAACTAACAATCTTCAATTACTTCATTTTCTCAAAATTTTACCGGGTGTCTAGTGTCAATATCGTATCCAGTGTATGTGTCTGATTCGGTGTTTCATAAATAAACATGAAGAAATTTATCCAAACTTCCTTTCCTCTTATGCTCTGATTTTCCTTCTTAAGTGTAGCCTACTCTAACAAGGCTAATTACCACCCTAACAGAATCTATATATTAAGGAACAACAAAATCTCAAGAGCTAAAAAGCAGAGATACTAACACAAACAAATGAGAAAATGAATTAATCGAATATAATCAAGACCAAAGAGTGAGTTTTATAATAAAGGAAAGGGAGTAATTTGCAAGCTAGAGGATCGAAATCAACAACATGCGTATTTAGGAACAAATGTAAACCAGGCCAAAATCGACAATCGACCTCATCCAACAAGAAATTGACATAAAACAAAGGAATTCGTCGTAAAACAAACGAAACAACTAACATTTAAAGGAAAAACAAACAAACAAAAGAAATAAACCTGTTTTTTGTTGTGTTCCTCAACAGCATAGCGGGCGAGACTATCGATCTCAAGGCTGTTCTGGTTTCCTGGCACATCGCGAACTCCACCAAGTGTTGTCATTATATTATTCTTTCTTCTTTCGATAATAAGCTTGCTTTCTCTCTTCTCTTACACGTTATGATGTTGTGGGAGAGAGTGCCATGGTGCATCTCCTTTTATGCAGTTTATTAAATTTAATTTAGCCTTTAATTTAGAATGAAATGAAAAATTAAAAATGAAAAATCAATTCAATGTCGGTAACGATAGCGAATTCGAATCCTATTCAGAATTTTTCTTAACGCGTAATTTGTTACAATAACGTGTTCACTTTATTATTATTTTTGTATAACGCAAATCTAAGTAAAAGATGAGAGTTGTAATCATCTCAATTTAAATTTTTTTTTTAAGGTTCAATTTAATTTTTTTTAAGGTTCAATTAATTTTTTATGTTATAGATTATTATTTTATTGAACTGGATGTTTTTTAATTATATAAATCATGCAAATAAAATTTTACATAAATTTAAGATAATTTGATATGTTATTGAAAATTGTAAATAGAATAAATAGCGTATGGATTTTTTAACATAATTTTAGTTAACGTTTTAATTTTTAATTTAGTCTTTTATTTTAATTTTAAGTGATGATTTGATCTTTTATGTTTTAAAATGTTAACAATATTATTTTCTTTTTTACTAAAATTCAAAAAAATCATCAAAATTTTCAAACAAAACCAAAAAATTTAATTATCATCTTAAATATAATACATATTTCATCAAATTCATAACTTAAATCTTTAAATAAACTCATATTTTTATTCTTTATTTGATTAGTTTGATGTTATTGGAGATGAAAATATGAGTTTATTTGAATATTTGAGTTATGCATTTGATGAAATTTGCATTATATCGAAGATAATTATTAATTTTATGGATTTTTGTTTAAAAATTTTAATGAATTGTTGTAAAAAAAAAGATAATATTATTGATATTTTAAAATATAAAATATTAAATTGTCACTTAAAATTAAAATAAATGATTAAATAAAAAATATAAAGAACTAAAACGTTAACTGAAATTAAATTAAGTAATTGCATGTGTTATTTAGCCTTGAAAATATTAACGGTATTTTATTTAACTACATAAAATATTAATTTTGATTTATTTTAATTATATATTAAATAATTTTAGATTTATATAGAATTTATGTGTATAATTTATATAATATAATCTTTTAATTTAAACTAAAAATAAAATAAAATAAATAAAAATGATTAAGAGACGGTTAAATATAAGAATCTAAATCCAAAAGATGGTACCAATTCAAAGAAAACTTTATATATGTCCCCTATACTTTTTGACAAAGGTGTTCACTTTATTTTTATTTGTTTATCTTTTTTCGGTAGTATAAAACTCGAATATTTTTTACCATAAAGAAAAAAACTGAAATATTTTTGTTGCGTTGTTTTTACTCTAATTAGTGTATTCATCATGCCTTGTTCAGATTATATATTTACATATTATGATTTGTATAATTTGTAGTATTTATTTAAATAATAATAAAAATAATTATTTGAGCTAAAAAATTAATATAATGAAGAAAATCATAAAATAATTTGAATAGATTAATTATTATGTTCTAATTGTTATAATTTAAATAGAATTGTTAAATAAATCGATCTCATCCAATCCCCTCTAATTTGAAAGGTACAATCATATGAATTGACATATTTGCTCGAACTTGTTTTGTTATAAAGCTATAATTTATCAAGTTTGGTAAGTTTACTATAGACTACGTTTGACCATCTAATCCGACCCATTTTCCCATCTATATTTTTTCTATTTTAATTAATAAAAAACAAAATTATAATACAAAAACACTTGTAATCATCACCGACCACAATAGAGATATAATAAAATAAAATTATAACATATAATACTCCGTAAGTTTGGTAACAAATGTGTAGTTTAGTTTATTTCTTACAAAGTGCAACTTCCAAGATAACTAAATAAGCCTTTACATAAAATAAATAAATAAAAAAGTAAACTATTGTTTTGGTCTTTGACTCAACAACCCACTGACATTTCAGTTCCCCACTCAGTAATAAATCTAAATCAGTTCCAAACTCAGTCAAACGTTCGTCACTTTAGTTACGTTAACTTTTGTGTTAGTCATGTTAAGTGTGTGACATGTACGTGGTTGAGTGATATATCAATCTGTTAAGCTAATGTGATGAATAGATAGGGATCAAATCAACATTAAATTTAAAAAAAAAATAAATAAATAAAAAAGCTTTAAATGAAAAAGTTTGTGTTTTTCTCTCTTTCAATTACCTTTTCTCCTTTCTTCTCCCTTCAATTATATTTTTTTTTTTTTTCATTTCCTCACTCTTCATCAAACTCAATATGTTATTACATACATGTACCAATCTGAATATAAGTTATCACTTTCAGTGACTATAATGACATAAATGTCAATTTTTAGGGACGGTTGTGAGTATATTCGTAACCTTACAACCCAAAACGTCCATTCAGATTTTACAAGACTTAAAGTCACTTTAAATAATACATTAACAATATGAAAGAATACAAAACACTTCAATCTAAACACTTCATTTCACTTAAAAAAAACACAAAAATACATTAAGTTCAAATCATTAGTTGTTTGACAAACACAAAACACATTACAAACTTGTTAGAAACAAGTTGATTTTATACTTAGAGTTTTGATGTTAACAAAAATATTTTATGAGAACAATAAATTTGACTTCATAGGGTATGAAAGAAGATTTAAGTTTTTGAAGACAATCTAAAATAAGATTTGATTCAGATTTATAATTGAAGAAAATCTTTAATCAAGTTGAAAATATAATATGGTCAAGATTTGAAGAAGATATTATCAAGGTTTATCACAAGAAGATATGAATTATTTACAAAAAAAATTTGATCAAAAATTATCTACAAGAAGATATGAATTATTTACAAGAAGATTTGAACAAGATTTATCACAAGAAGATATGAATTATTTACAAGAAGATTTAATCAAGATTTATCTACAAGAAGATATGAATTATTTACAAGAAGATATGATCAATAATTATTTACAAGAAGAAACACTCACAAGAAGATACAATTATTATTTGCAAAGATATAATTCAGATTTTGACAAAGGACAAAATACTGAATTGGACTTAGTAATATTTCTACTTGTGAAAGTTCAAAAATTAGTCCAACACTATGTTCTCGCCCAGATCAAAACAAGACATAGGAAAGAAGTATCAATTTGAAAAATTTACAAAACCAATCTTAACAAAGTACGAACAATATCAATATGAAGAATTTGCACAAGCAATCTTAACAAAATACGAATAATATCAAACTAAAGAATTTACAAACTCAATCTGAACAAAATATGTACATAATCAATCTAGAAGAACTAATTAAATTGGATTCAAATATAAAGAATTGGCTAAAGAATATATTACTTAAAAGCATCTTGTTCATAATTATTTTTGAAGAAGATCATTGTTGAACAAGCTAGGAATGAAGATACAATTCAGAATTAAATAATGACTAAATTGAAGCCCTAATTTTATCTATAAATAGATACTCAAGGATAAAAAAGAAGATCATCAAAAAATCAGAAAAGAGTAGAAGAACTCAAACTCAAAATTTCAAATTCATTTTAGAGTTCAAAGAGAGAAGCACTTGTTTGAATGAGAAATATTTTTTAAGTTTTTTTTCTTAGAGTGTGATAGTCATTACTATAATCAGCTTGTTAGAAGCAACTACTCAAGTTATAAACTTTTGTATTAAAATCTGATAATGATGTTAGTGTGCCTTTAACAATCTGAGGTTGGCTGATAGAGTCAAGGTGTGTGTGTTCTTTTAGAGTTTGAGGTTGTCAGTCTGTTTGAGAAGACTTGCTTGGAGGGTCAAGTGCTTTGTAATTCAAGTTGTTGAATTAGTTGATTAAATCCTTATAAGTGAAGAGTTTGGATGTAGCCAAGTTAGTTGTGAACTAGGATAAATTATTTGTGTCACTTTATTCATGTACTTCTTAGTTTTGTTATTGTTTCTACACCAAGTAAATCATCAAGTCAAAACAAGTTTAATCAAATAATAAAAAAATTATTACTTAGTCAAACCCAATTCAACCCCTTTCTTTTGTTTGTACATTCAAACCCATATTAAAAACTACCCAAACTACTAAACCTAATTTATGGCTTGTGAAACCAAACCATATGCAACATTTGCATGACAAATACACCAATGACAAGTGTTCTAAACATCTTTATTTTAGAAGTCATAGAATCAAATTTGGTATTAACTCCATCCTTAAACACTTCATCTGAATTCTGGTGCCTCTTAGCCTCTCTTCCTTGGCTAATATCACTTTCACTACCTTGATCTAATACATGTGATGGAAGTGCTTCATCATTTGAAATTATTTGAATAAACTCATCAACCCATACAAAGTATCCATAATAGTCATAATCATCCTAAAAAAATTAATTTCAAATACAAAGGGACATTATGCGTTGTAGAGTTACAAATATAATCATAATGGTCCCCCAAAAATAATACTTACTATAGTTAGAGTGGTCCTTGTATATAATTACTTATTGGGTTTGATGAATGGAGAGGAAATGAGAGAAAATGTAGTTGAAGGGAGAAGAAAGGAGAAAAAGGTAACTTAAGGACATAAAAAGACAAAACTTTCCACTTAAAGCTTCACTTTTTTTTAAAATTAATGTCAATTTAGTCTCTGCTTATTCATTAGATCCACGTAAGAGAGCCTGACACGTCACTCAGCCATGTACCTGTACATGTCACCCACTTGACAAGGCTAACAAAAAAGTTAATATCATAGACTATAATTGATGGACGTTTGGCTGAGCCAAGACTGATCTAGATTTTTTTGCTGAATCAGAGACAAGGATGAACAACGCCATAAGGATGAAAATGGTAGTTTACCCTAAAAAAATAGCTAACAAAGAAATTAAGGTGAGTAATATATTTGACAATAAAGAGAGCATGAAAATGAAGAGATCTAACTTATTTTGGGGATAAATTTTTTTGGTTGTTTTTAAAATGGGCAAGCCCGATCCTATCCTATTTTTAAAATGGATCAAAAAGACTCAATTGTTTTAAAATCGCTTTTTAGAGTCCAACCTAGACTAAAATGGAGATCATTTTAGCCGACTTGTTGATTCCAACCCATTTTGATAGCTCTAGTTCTAATCAATCAAATCACACACAAAATTACTTTATTATTTTAGTTCTCGAATATAAACATGATGCTATTTGATTGGATATATAAGAAAAATATATTGTTTAAATATATATTTAGTTCCTGCAAATATACTACTTTTTTTATTTTCTTCTATGTAAGTTTTTTTGTTTAAATTTAGTCCCTGTAAAATCATAGACGATCGACTGTGGTCCCTAACGTCAAATCAACATTAAAAGAATGAAGAGTTTTCCAAAAATCCTTAAACCCTTCTTTTAATTTTTATTCATATTTTCTTTATAAAATAACACTAATTATTAAATGATCAGTAAATAAATTTATTAATTAATAATATAAAATATTTTAATTTTTAATATATCATAAAAGATGATGTGTTGGTGTGTATTTATAGGCTCACGTGTCACGACAGTTTTCAGTTCTATTTTTACGGATCAAAACCGATTGTTTTTAATTTTACGGGAACTAAATAAATAAAAATTATAGAGACTAAAATGAAAAAGTAGCATATTTTCAGGGACAAAAAACATTTAAATTAAAAAATATTTACTCTGACAATGTATAAAAATTAAATCTTTAGTTTAAATCCAAATAAATGATATTATTAATATACCAATGGGGTTGGGTCTAATGGAATGAGCTAGACTCCCACAATGTACTGATTGAATGTTTAAATCTCCGCTAAAAAAAATACCTACATTTATATCAGACATACCTCAAATAGGATTACCTTCGAATGAATTTTTAACATAAAACTTAATAGAAAAGTAGAGAAGTGTTAAAAAAAGTTTAGAAGTGTGATTTGTTGAGATAAAATTTGAGATAATGTTAAAAGTATTTATTGAAATTTAAAATAAATAAGGAATAAATATCTTAGTATATTGTCCCCGGGCATTGCCATGCGTCGTACATCTATAAATTCATATAGGAATTCAATATTTTTTTTAGACAGCTTTAGGAATATCAACATCGATTATTAGTTTTGAATTTTTATATGGTTTGTTTGATACTCCAATATTTCCCAAGTCCAAAATATTACAACAATTAAGACATACAATTAAACATTTTGAAACAGTTATTTGATATATATACGCAATAGAATATAATTGTAAATACGTAAGACTTTTTATAAATACATTTATGCAATTTAAATTTAGCCAATTGTAATATCAAAATAATTAGAATATTTGAATTTTCATATATATCGAAGAAATCGATTTGCATATTTTCCCTATAATATACACCGAAGTCTCTCACCACCCCTACAAATAAATGAATTAAAAACCATGAAAGTATATTCAAATAAAAAGAAAAAACTTGAACAATACTTAGCTAAGAATTAAGATCAAGATGAATATATGTGCTTGATTTGACTCTATTTATATTTTATGCGTGCTCCCTTTGCAGCAAATACTCCAATGATATCTTATAAACAAATATTATAGCTAAGATTAATATTCAATGAATGACTCAAAAAATTGAATATCCAATGAAAGCATGATTTATAATAAATAACAAATAAGTAGTCTTGCTAAACAAAAAAGTGGTCAGCTAATATATCTGTTAAATGTGAGTCCACTTTATTAGCTTCACAAATATCATTCTACCGTGTGAAATTAAATGGATTAAAAGGAATGATTGAGATATTTGACAACTTTTTAACATCATCCCTCAATCTTATTGACAGTGCATTGGATTTTTTGCTTAGAAGACAAAGTTAAAGAAATAAACAACAATAAAATACAAAAACTAAAATAATTATGCTGTTCATGATCATAGATATCGGATGTCAATAAAGTAAAAAATAATAGAACTTGAAAATATTTTGTCATCCATAAAAATTATGTTGATCAAATCATTATAGTTTTAATTTGGTCTCGTTTTTTGAAGTTCATTTTCAAACCAATTTTATTCTTTAAAATTAGGAATTATTGTAACGATTTAAAAAACATTGTGTATGGTGAAATTGGTGACTTTGTTCTTAAGGATTTAAAATATAATGTATTCAAAATTTGTGAATTTTTTGTGAGATATTTGAGGGCTAGAATAAAAAATGATATAAATAGGTTGTTAAGATATTTTTGCTAGATAAAGAATTAAGTTAATAATAAAATAAGAAATTCATATAACAATCTGTTTGAAAATCAAAATAAATAAATACTTAAAATATTTCATAGATAGAACCAATCAGAAAGTGTAATTTTTTTTATATGTATTTTGTCAAAAAAATTTACCATTAAATTATATTTTCTAAATTCAAAAAAAAAAACATGTAACAAAAAAAAAAAACTAAATTATACTGCAAAAATAATAATATCAAATAACATAAAAAATTAGTAAAAAAATATGTTTGAAAATCAAAAAATATATAATTTTATTGAAAAGTAAATATTTAAATAAAATTATAAATTAATAAAATAAATTAAATAGGATATAGATAGCTTTTTTTTACAGGAAAGTAGATATATATAGGTTGTTGAGATGATTTTGCTAGATAAATAATTCAAAAATATATTAAGAAATTAATAAAAAAATTAATGTTTGAAAACAAAAAAAAATTAAAATTCAAAATTAAAAACTTAAAACTTTATAATGAATATTAATAATCTTAAATAAAATTAATATAAAAATCAAAATATTATGAAAAAATTGTGATAAAATAAGATAATAAAAAAATATTTAAAACGAAAAATAAATAAATGTAAATTAAAAAAATTACTGAAAAAGTATTTAATAAATAAAATTAGAATAAAAAAAATTAATTTCCTATATATATATATATGTGTGTGTGTGTGTTTTGTAAATAAATAAATAAAAAAGAGAATTAATTTTAGTTTAAATTTTAATTATTAATTACTATTAAAAATAAATTAGATATATAGAATCTGATGAGAAAATTTTGCTATTAAATATCGGTTTTATATATATAAAACAAAATAATCTTCAATAAATTTTAGATTGAAATGTGTACTTTTGGCACGGTAATTTTGCGAGGCAAATAGTGGATATATATAATGTGGGTAACCTTCAATAGGGGACATGTGGCAAGGAAGCCGCCTAAAGCAGTATAGACGTTGTCCCAGCTACAACAATTGCCTTGGTGTTATTCACTAACATGATAGTTTAAGAAACTAAGGGACAACAATTGCCCCAACAAAGAGTGTAAACCTAAGTTGATATTAAATAACTAGACCTTGGCTCTTGGCTCTCTTGGAACCAAGTTAATTTAAAGAACAAAGTCACCAATTTCACCATACACAATGTAATGTACATTTTTAAAAAATTAATATTATTATTTTTTTATGATAATAAAATATATGTAAGAACAATTTATACTTTAATATATTTTTTAAGTGTGTAAATCCTCTTATAAAATAATTTGAGCACGGTCATCTATATGGAGACACGCTATACACTATTCCTCCGTTGAGCAACACATTAATCCTCTAATCAATGTGCTCTTTTTAGTTGACTCCAATGTGTCTAAAATTGATTCATTTGATCAAGTAGTTTTGCACAACAAATTGATCTTCTAGTCAATGTTATGATAAAAGTAAAAACATTTGATATGAATCAATCATATGAGAAAAGTAATCATCTGATAAGCTCAATATTCAAACACTCTATGATAAACAAGTTTGACTCAAGTGAATCATCTTATTAAAGCATCTACAAAAACTTCACATAAATTATCTGATGCTTACTAAATTTTAAAAACTTCACATAAAAACTTAAGAGTATATTTTACCCACCTCTAATATTCTTAAATACATAAAAACATATGTGCATATTGATCGGTCTAAACATGTAAAATAGAAATTCAGAATGTAGTTTTTTTTAGAATTTGAGAAGACTTGAAAAAGTTGCAAAAATTAATCCAAAATCAATTGGGTCTTTTATTACCAAATCAATATAGCCAAAATTGAAAATTGGGCTGGACTGGACTGATCCATTGGACGTTAGACCAACCTAATTTCAAGATCTCAATGTACATTAACAATTGTTTGTAATTTAAAAATCCTTAATAAAATAATATTTAAATATGTTAACTTGATAAAAAGAGAGACATTAGATAAAACTAAAGTTTATATATCACATAAATTATTAATTTGGTTCAACTAAATAAATAAAACTTCAATTTTTATTTATATTTAGGTTTAATATAAAGAAAAATCTACTTACATCCAATCATATATTTTTAATATACATCCAATCATATTTTAAATGTCATAAAAAATTGAAGAACAATGAAAAAAATGAAATGAATCCATTAGCCTACATTGTCCATAGTAGTCGGCCAACATTATAAATTGATAGCCCAATTACAAGTGATATTGTTTTGATATGTACTCATTTATGTAATGAACTTGACAAATCATTGCGAGCGCTGAATTGAACAAGTCTATTTAACAGCTCCATTGATGTTATATTAGACATATTGTAATAACTTATTACACTTGAGAGAGACTATTACAACCGGGTGGCGGATCTTGCAAAAAAAAAAAAAAATCAGAGGAGTCGATAAGCAACTTGTATTAACTAAAATATTATAATTGAAATTCATAAAAGTCATATAGTTTTTTTTAGAGTTTCACACGATTAATACATAGTCGACAAGTTGAAAAAGTTATAATTTTAATTCTCACAAGTTTTACAATTTTCACAAGTCATATAATTCACACAAGTGTTTAGAACATCGCACAATTAAATCAAATAAAACATATCAACTTTAC
Source organism: Cicer arietinum (assembly GCF_000331145.2). Taxonomy (NCBI): domain Eukaryota; kingdom Viridiplantae; phylum Streptophyta; class Magnoliopsida; order Fabales; family Fabaceae; genus Cicer; species Cicer arietinum. Next base: position 44,157,465 of record NC_021164.2, read on the forward strand.
GATTTTTTTTATCTATATATATCTTGTTGTATTAATTTTATTATATGTTATCTCTTCAATTGCATAATTTATAATATGATTAGTCACTTGGATTGTGAATTAAAAACAATTGAATAATATCTTTATATTGAGGTAAATATAAGAAAATTATTGCTAATATTTTGTTTGTATTGTTTTATTTGTATATTTATAGAAAAAATTATGTAAGTAGAAAAGGAGTAAAAAATGTGGAAAATTTAATCAAACTCAAAGAAGAGGTGATGCAAGTTTGTCAAAACGTGTGAAGATACGAATATATTTTAGTAATTTATTAACGTTATTTCAATGATCTATCGTTATTATTTAAAAAAAAAAAATAGGGAATGACGTGACCCGCTCCCGAGAAATCCACATATGATCACACAGCTCACAATCACCATTTGATGCGTAATTATACCATTTTGAATATTGTAATGCATTGTTAATGCAATATTTAAAATTTAAGAAAATATATTCATTTAATTTTATAAATATATTAGTGAAAAATATTTGTGTCGTTTTTTTAATATTTATTCACGATAAAGAATTATCTTTTTTTTTTAATATTTATAAATGACAAATATTTATATTGTGTTTTATGCATCATTGACAAATATTTGTCCCATGATTTTTTATATTTATTAGTATTAAATGTTTGTCATGTGTTTATGATTTTTTATATTTATTAGTATTAAATATTTGTCATGTGTTTTTTATATATCAGTTATAGATATTTATTCATTGTTTTTTTTTTAATATTTATCAATGACAAATATTTATTTTGTATTTTTTATGTTTGAATGTCAAATATTTATAGTATTTTTTTAAAAAATTATTAGTGACAAATATATGTAACTAATTTTTTTATATTTATTAATTACAAGTATTTCTCCTGTGTTTTTTTTGTGTTAATGACAAATATTTATCTTATTATTTTTATGTATCGATGATAAATATTTATGTTATATTTTTTTATAAACTACTTTTTTTATTATTATTATTATTTTCTTTTTTTATTAACTGAAAATTTTAACAAATTAATATTTTACTTATTGTACGAAAGAGGATGTTATTTATAAAATTAGAGTTTTATTAGTTTAATTATGAACTACGGCTAATATTTTAATACAGAGAAGAGTTATGTTATTATTATTATTTTTTTAGAAAGAAGTATTATTGTCGGTGAAGTTGTGGAAGTTGGAGGTGGTTGTTACTATTACTGAATTATCCATCTTAATGATCTAATGTTAAAACTAATAAGAACAATAACATATTTTTATTAGTGTTTTGTTTTTTTTAATTTAATAGTGGATGATTTATTATGAAACTAAAATTCCATCATTATTACAAGTACCAAATCCTTTCTACGGTATTATTCACGTATAGGGTGGCCCAAGGCTTTAGCCACCAAAGCTAGGCTTTAACTAGGCCTAAAAAGGTCATTACCAAACCATAAGCACACTAATCAAACTCATCAAATTATGGTAGTATTGTCACTCATCAAACTCATAAGCACACTAACTAATAATAAATAAGATCATTGCTAAACCAGAAACTGATCTAAGACATCCAGTTCTAGTTTTTTTACCGCATTTCTCCCCATATTCATTCTAAATTCATAGTTTCATTAATGTTTAGAATGACAAAGAAAACTAATAAGTAATATTGAAGAATTGCATTCATCATAATTTCACAAGCACTTCATAAATCAGGTAGGAGCAATTGTTCAGTGTAATGAAATGCCTAGTTAAGCACTTGACTCAGCAGATGCATCATCTACAAGTTTGAACTCCAGCAACTCCTTGAAGTACATCCAAAACACATCCCAAACCTTGGCTTTATAAACCTTTTTATTCACCCCATCTTTTGCCTCAAGAGTGATGTAGTACATGAATCCAGCAACACTTTGATGTTTTGCACTTATCACCCTTTCAAATTCCAGAAGAGAATTCTGCATGACCAATACCAATTCAATAAAAATGATTAAAAACACCTAAAACAAAACTAAAAAGAATTGCATTGAAATCATCATACTACACAAAGGAAAAATAGATAATTTTTTTTGTTATTAGAATTACAAATTGAGTAAATAGTCGCGCTACTGTTACTAAGATACAGTCCAAATCATTTAATACCGAAATAATTAAGTTACATTCAAGGTTACTTAGTATGGATATAGAAATCAAATTTGATGTATCGTGTATATGAAGTTTATGATGTGAGGACTAAGTTGACAGCAGAAATAAATAACCTCAATGTTCTGGCTTAATGGGTGCTTTCAAGTTCTAAAGTTCAACAGCTGCATGCAGAGTTACTCGATTTATACTAAAAAAATCACAAACAGTTATTTTAGTTCATAAATATGATGCAATGTTATTATAGTATTTGAATGTATCGAAATATTCAAAACATCATTGAAAGTGTCTTTTATTAGTAATTTTATAAACATAACTAACAAACAAAATATATATGTGAAGACTAAAGAACACATATTTAAGGAACAAATTGACTAGTAAAAGAAACATTTAAAGATACTTTTTTAATTTTGATACATTTAGTGACTATGGTGACACCAAAATACTCAAGACCTAAATGATTGTTTGCTCCAAAAAAAATATAATTTCAAAAATTGATACTCTATTATCATAAGATACAATTACATAATTCACGTGTATTAAACAAAGTAGTTATAACAATAAATTTGTCAACAAATATGTTATTTTTCAATAATTATTTATATAATTATTGATATCATAAGAGAGTCAAAATGAATTTACGTTTTTTAATTGTAAATTAAATAGGGAATTTTTATAAAGAAATTATTAATGCATGTGAAATTTTGAAAAAAAATCGGATGGTGGGTCAAACTCTTACAAACAAATTAGGAAATGTAGGAGAAGCCCAAACTTAAAACCAAGCTCCCAATTTGGTAGTCTGATTACCAATAGGCCCAAGATAGGAAATGTAGTAATTAATTAATGTTGAGTCGTTCCTAAATGAAGTTCTTTTTACAAAAATCTGTTTTTAGATTCTCTTTTTTTTTTTTTTTTTAACTATAATCCTTGTAGAAACTAATAATTCTTTGATTTTCCTTCTTAATTTCAAGTGTAGACTAGTGTAACAAACTAAGGACTGCATTGGTGCTTTCATCCCATTAACCATGCCTCCTGGTGTTGACAAATCCAACCGACCTTCTAATGAATTGATGTAACAATGCCTGGCCTAAATGCACGATATCTGATAGGACACTGATATTCCATAGTAATTTGAAAAGTTAAATTAAACGAATATAATCAAGCTATCGAGTCGGGAATTGACACTAAAAAATCTCGGAACACGCCTTCAAATCACAAGTCTCTGCCACATGGCGCAAGAGTGATTTTTATAATAAAGGAAAGCGAGTAATTTGCAAGCTAGAGGATCGAAATCAACAACATGCAAAATTAGGAACAATTGTAAACCAGGCCAAAATCCACAATCGGCCTCATCCAATATGAAATTTAATTAAAACAAAGAAATTTGTCGAAAAACAAATCAATTAAATATGAGTTTATTTAAATATTGAAGTTAAAATTTTAATGAAATTTATATTATATGAAAAATAAAAATTAATTTTATAAATTATATTTAAAAATTTTAAGAAATTTTAATAAAATAAAAAATAATATTAATATTTTAAAATATAAAATATAAAATTATTATTTAATATTAAAATAAATAATAAAAAATTAAATAAATAAACATTAACTGAAATTTAAGTTAAAAGAGCTATTTAATTCAAAAACAAATAAACCTCTTTTTTGTTGTGTTCCTCAACAGCAAAGCGGGCGAGACTAATGATCGCAAGGCTGTTCTGGCTTCCTGGCATATCGCGAATGTCACCAACCGATATCATTATATTATTCTTTCTCCTTTTGATAATAAGCTTTCACGATATGTTGTTGGGGGAGAGAGTGCCATGTAGCATCTCCTTTTATGCGGTTAATTAAATTAAATTTAGCATGAAATAAAAAATTAAATTAAATTTAGCATGAAATAAAAAATTAAATATGAAAAATCAATTCAATGTCGGTAACGATAGCGAATCGAAATCCTATTCAAGAATTTTTCTTCACGCGCAATTTGTTACAATAACGTGTTCACTTTATTATTATTATTATTTTATTTTATAACAGAAATCTAAGATGACTAAAGTTTTAATCATTTCACTTCTTTTTACGGCTTTATCAAAATTTTATATTTTATATTTTTTATATTATATATTATTTTTTATTGAGTTGAAAATGTAAATTATACATATTATTTATATAAAATTATTTAATATATATACACAATTTGATATATTTTAATAATAAATTGAATATTTTTAAATTTATGTATAATCTATATGCATGATTTATATATAAATTATATAGTATAAACTTTTAATTTAAGTTAAAAAATTTGAAAAAATGATTGAAAAAAATTAAGAGATGTTTAAATAAAAGAATCCAAAATTTAAAAAGATATTTAATTCAAAGAAAACTTTATATTTGTTCACTTTATTTTTTTACAAAGGTGTTCACTTTATATTTTTTTTTTTTAATAGTATAAAACTCAAATACTTATTACCATAAAAAAAACTGAAATATTTTTGTTGCGTTGTTTTTACTCTAATTAGTGTATTCATTATGCCTTGTCCAGATTATATATTTAAATATTATAATTTGTAATACTTTTTTAAATAATAATAAAAATAATTATTCGAGTTAAAAACAAATAATTAATATGATGAAAAAAATCATAAAATAATTTAGATAAATTAATTATTATGCTCTAATTGTTATACTGTAAATAGAGTTGTTAAACAGACCGATTTCGTCCCATTCTTTCTCGTTTGAAGGGTACAATCATATGAATGAACACATTTGATCCTTGTTTTGTTAAGATCCATGGAGACTAAAAGTGAGAAACTACCGTACTATATCAAATGTATCAATATAGGTGATAAGAATTAGAAATTTTTTCGTCTATGTACATAGGATTATAAAAATGTCAGGTTACAAATATTGGATCTATATATAAATTTTGTGACTATTGGCGTGTGAGTTGAATTTATGTTACCTTTAATTGATAAACCAACCGCACAATCTGAATTGTGTTGGATTTTGATGCTGACTTTATCATTTGTATGCTTAAAGCAGTTTAATTTCAAATACAACTTACGACATTGGATTGACAAAACAAGGCCCACGACAGGGCTTTCTTGGGAGCGGACATGGCCCAAGACGATGAGTGATTCTCATTTGTTACTGTCCATTTCGTAGACTTGGTATGAGCAGCCACAGATCTTCTTGGGAGCGGACAGAGCCCACGACATCCCATGTATTTTTTTAATATATATATATATATATATATTATAACTATGTATTATCAATTATTTGTTATATAATGATAAGTTGTCAAAACTAAATTGTTTTGAAAAAAAAAAATGACATTTTCGCATCTATCCTCGACGTATGTATCTCTCTTCTCTGATATCTTTTCTCAATTTGTTCTCACTGTATTAAACTTTATACTAATAAAATATAACATAATAAGTTAATACAACAAGTTCTATATATAGATAAATTACCTAATATCGAAGAATAAATAAATAAATTAATCTCGAACAAATTATAACATTATCTTTGACAACTAAACTATTAACTATTAGCAAACTTTTACATGTTATATGATATAGTGTGATACTATTTTTTAATTGTGAATTATTTTAATTAATATGTGTATTTTTTAAGAGTGACACGATGTTTAAACATAAGAAAATTGATACATTTTTCAAGAAAAAAGTTTTTGACAAAGATAAAAATAGTAGATATATTTTGTTTGATTGAATTGTGTAAAGTTCTAAAAACTTGTGTGAATTGTGTGACTTGTGAAAATTATATAACTTGCAAAAATTGTGTGACTTGTGAAAATTGTAAAACTTGTGAGAATTGAAATTATAACTTTTGCAACTTGTCTACTATATATGAATTGTGTGAAACTCTAAAAAAAACTATATCACTTCTAAGAATTTCAATTATAATATTTTAGTTAATATTCATGCTCCCAGCTCCCTCCAATATTTTGTGCAAGATCCGCCAATACTTGTTATGATTGCATTTAATATAACTCTTGGTTGTTGTTATTGACCCTCATTTGCTTGATTTCATGTGTTATCTATGAATGAAAAGAAGTTTAACCATTGGTTTAGATATAATGTTAATATGTTATGTTTCTACGGACAGAAGGAAAGAGCTTGGATAATGCAATTATTATAGCATGGTTATTTGCTATCATATGTGTTCCTATTATTGATTTGTTGTTGGAATCAACGTTTTCAACTTCCAAAAGAGATATATCTGGAAAGACAATTTGTTGTATTTTTCCCTTAAATTCTTGTATTTCCATTCATAGTATAATTCTTGTACCTATTAGTATTTTTTTAGGAATCTTATTTCACTCTACTACCAATTTGTTTTGATAAATGTACTGAAATAAATTTTGATATAGAAATATTTTATATTTTGAATTTTGATCTTTTAATATTTTTTCTACTTTATAAATATTATAATTATAAACTAATATAAAATACTTCAGAATTATGTTTATAAAGAAGTAAAATATTAGTTGCGGATTTATTTCTAGATTTATCTGCGAATCTGAATTTTATGTGAACTTTGTTGCGAAATTACTTGTGGAATTATATTTGGAAACATTCGCGAAAATCACATGCGAAAATAGCCACATAAAATGTCATAAGAAAATTCCTACAGTTGGAATTCTTTACCAAACTTTTGTTGCAAATATGTTCAGTTTTTCCTGCGGAATTATTCACATGTACTTTACCTGCGGATTTCAAATCCTCGGGAAACAATTATCTGCGAAGGTTTTACATGGAGAAATAACTTCGCAGGTAAATCAGTTTGTAACGCGTTTCTTGCAGATTTTTAGCTTAAGTCCACATGAAATTCCGCTAGTAAAACCTTAATCTCTAGTAGTGTTTATTAAGTAAAGGTTAAAGTTTTGAGTTAGAATTTTATTTTATTTAAAGATTCCAAGTTTCATGAATTAAAATACAAATTTTGTTGATAAGAAAAGATAAATAAAATATTTGATATATTTTGAAAGGAATGAAACTATTTCAAATAGTTAGAACTTTGAAACTAGAAAAATATTTATTGATTTTGTGTGTGTGTGGTTATGTTGTTATGAGGTAAACACTTTGATTGAACATTTAGTCTTTAAAAATGTAGTAGATCAAACTTGTAGTTATTTGGAAAAAAAAGTGAGTTATGGTAAATTTGAAAAATTTTGTGGTTGTGTGGAAAAATTTGAGAAAAATAATTTTAGACATTTTGAATTATTGTTAGCAAATTCAATGAGAAATTTAAAGGATGTTAACTTCTAAAAATATATTTTATATGTTGAAAGTGTGTATAGTAGATAATAATATTAGTCCTTACTTGTTTTAAACTATTTTAGTAAATGTACTCTTAGGGGATTAAGAGTAAGAAAGGGTTTGTAAGGTAGTTAAAGTTTCAGGGACTAATTTGACAAAGTCAAACACTGTTTGATTGAAGGTGTTGGCACGAGCGATATTTTCGTTGTGTTTGATTGTGGTAGCGATAATTGTTGAAAAACCTATAATTGAGTTAAGAGCTCATTCCAAATTATTAGTTAGCACATAAGGATCATATATGTGTGATTGATAGGGCTGTGCAAAAAAACCGATTTTGAGACCCAAATCTAAAACCGGATCCAAAACCATTTTTAATATCTGGTTAAAATAATATGGATATAAACCGGTTTATTTAAATTCGGTTGGATAACCACCCACATTTTATTTTTGGATTTGGATTCAAACCAGATTTTATCCACCCAACTCCCAAATTCCAATCCCATAACCCTAAATCCCCAAAACTCTCAAAAGCATTTTCCAGCAGTGTTTCCCGGAAATCTTTCCTTCCGGCAAACCGACATTCCATCTTTGAAGCATCGTCCTTCCTTCTTTCTCAAACGTTTGCCTCTAGTTCGTTTCTATTCATCCTTACTAAGTTTTTTTTCTCTTATTTATTCTTCTCAGTTTCTTTGGAGAGTCGTCCATGGCAAATCGCCATGGCTTCGGGGAAACCCGTTGAGATAATAAAGGGAAAGTTGTTTTGGGTGGTGACATGGATGCTTATTTGGAAGAGTTTGTTAGTGTTTTGATTTATGCTAATAGATTAAGGAGAAGTGTTCTTGTTGATATTATTAGTGTTGCTACTGTTTATCAAGCTGCTTTGTTTCTTGAAGGATTGGCTCAGTTTCTTATTGGTTTTAGGGATCATGATTTGGTGTTTGTTGTTCAACATTGCAAGAATGTTTCTTTTGAGGGGAAAGATAAAGATTTTTGTCGTTATAGATGTCATTGATGGAAGAAAATAATTAATTTTGTTATCACAATGTTTAATCCCTTTTCTTTTTTTGTTGTTTTGGTTGGTATATAATAATGTAATGTGTATGATAGAGTGTGAAATTGAAGTGGAGTTGTTTCAAGTGAATTTGGAGAGATGAATATTGAGATGGCACAATTTTTGTGGTTGTGATATATAGTTTCAATATGGAACAGTAAAAATTACTAAACATAAAAATTTAAATAAGTAGTTAATTATAAATGATCCAATCTCAGATTTTTTTCCTAGTGAGGCTAGCTAGCCTTAAGTTGTTGGATGATCTGATTCTAGAGATCAACAAGTGATTTCTCCTATGCAAGTGCTTCAGAAATTAATTGCTTCTATTTGTAGAATTAGCAATGTTTGGCTTAAGCTCTTCCATCTCTAATTTGTTATGATCACATTGTGCATCAATCTTCTTATGCTCAACAACGAGTTCATTAATATTTTGGCCCTAAATGTAATGTAATGTTTAGAATGTAGTAGTATAAATATTTTTTGAATGTCTTCTTTGCTTTGTGTTCAAGTTAATAATTTGATGTTAATTATTGTATTTGATTTTTGTTTTTGAGTAGGAATTGATACCATAGCATTTTGCAAGGATTTATATATAGTCTAGTTTTTGACAGGAAAATAACTTCACATTATCTCATTTGCTTAGTTAATATATATACCTATAAGAAGTAGATATGATTAAATATGAACAAATTTTAGCTAAAAAACAAGTTGGTACGAGTGAAAGTTACCTAGGGATGAGAAAGTAGCAGTAACTTTCATGCAATAGTTTGATTCATAGAATAAGGAAACGTGTTGGTTCTTTGTACCTTGAACATTAGTTTGAATGATACATGTGGATTTGTACCTTGAACATTTTAAGTTCATTAACTATCTTCATTATTATTGCAGCAACCTATAACATTACATCAAGATGGGTGATTAGATAGTAGATTTGTTTGTTTCTCCTCCACCAATTGTCCTGAACACAACTACTATGTTACCACCTAGAACAAAAGGTCCTAAAAACCAATCGTTTGTTTGGAATGGTTTCACAGTAGATCCTAACTTGGATGAGACATCTATTTGCAACCATTGTAGCAGGAAGCTCAAGTGTGATAATGGGACGAGTTATTACTTAAAATGTGCAACTTCAAGGATATGTGCTAATGAAGAGTACATGCACCACTATACTCCAGTCGATTTTGATTCACTTTGGAATCCTTCTCCAACACCACTATACTCCATAATTAGTTCATCCAAACGGGTTTTCAACAAATCTTTTAATTTGGTTGCATCAAATGAATTAAAGTTCTGAGTGATCAACCAATTGACAAACTTAATTTGTTCCTGGGGTCTAAGACAGAAAAAATCAACAACAACATGTTCAAATTTTCATATTTCCCCCAATATTTGTCATACTTTGTTTTCATCCTATCAGCCATTACTTTTAAGCACATATCCTTGAAGTTGCACATTTTAAGTATTTTTTCACCTATATGCATGTACTCTTCATTAAAAACCAAGTTATTACAAGACATTAGTCTTTTCTTCAATTGTTTGATTCCAAGATCATTTGATGAGGCATTGTCAAGTGTCACAATCAAAACACGATTCAGCCCCCAATTAGTCAAGCACGAATCAATTGTGTTTGTCATAACATCTGCTTGTGACCCGGGACTTGGCAAAATGTTAAAACCTTACTTTGCAAGTTCTAATTATTGTCAACAAAGTGAGCAGTGACACACATACATATAAGACAAATTTTGGATAGATGTTCATGTGCCGGTAGTGAGGCAACTTCAAGGATAAGTGCACATATCCTTGAAGTGTGATAATGAAGAGTACATGCAACTTCAAGGATATGTGCTTAAAAGTAATGGCTGATAGGATGAAAACAAAGTATGACAAATATTGGGGAAAATATGAAAATTTGAACATGTTGTTGTTGATTTTTTCTGTCTTAGACCCCATGAACAAATTAAGTTTGTCAATTGGTTGATCACTCAGAACTTTAATTCATTTGATGCAACCAAATTAAAAGATTTGTTGAAAACCCGTTTGGATGAACTAATTATGGAGTATAGTGGTGTTGGAGAAGGATTCCAAAGTGAATCAAAATCGACTGAATTTGATTTAAGTGGTAAGGAAGATCTTTATAGTTATAATAGATTTTTAATGAGCACTAGTTCATCCTCTACTAAAAAGTCTGATTTGGAAAGGTACTCGGAAGAATCTTTAAAGAGTCGGTCATCTACCAACTTTGATGTTTTAAACTGGTGGAGGTTAAACTCAAGCCGTTTTCCAATTCTTGCAAAGATAGCCAAAGACTTGCTTGCCATACCTATCTCCATAGTGGCCTCTGAGTCTACTTTTAGTACCGGAGGACGAGTGATTGACGAATACCATAGTTGCCTCACACCTCAAACGGTTGAAACTCTAGTTTGTACTGCTAGTTGGCTTAAAGGATTGCGTAAATCGTCTTCAATAAGTGATTCACTTTTAGTTGAGGATTTCAAGGAGCTTGAGATTTTAGAGGAAGGTAACATTGTATATGCTTTAATAGTTGAATATAAGTTAAGAATTGTTAAATTATGATTTGATAAGTAACTATTTTATTTTTCTTCAGAAATAACTTCTATGAAATTTGGTGGTGCTTGTTCGGTTCATGTTTCTCTTGGTGAAGATTGAGAATTGACAAAACTAGAACTCTGACATTGAATAAGCTTTCTGTTGATAAAAACTTGATTGGGGTTTTTGCTAAGGGTGTAGAGAAGGGATTTTAGGACTGAGAATTAGGACGCATAAGCTTACATTAAATTACATGTGAGGTATGAATTGAATTTAAATTACATTAAATTTGAAGTGATTATGGAAATTGATGAGAATGAAAATTTCAACTTGGATGCAGGGGACGCAATCGATGCGGCTGTAATTGCAATTGTCAAACTGTTGCGGAGACTTCAAAAACCTTTTTATTGCGTTTGCAATTACAATTGTCGACACAATTTTAGAACTATGATATTTGGTTAGACCAGAATGCTGGCCTTTAAAGCATCTTTTCTTTGATTTTGCAATGAAATAGTAACATATTTATATTTTTTATCTTGCTCACTTATTAGAGATGTTATAAGTGTGTTTCCATATATGAACAGTCAAGATGATGAACTGCCTTGTTATATTGACAACCTTGTTACATTGTTGATTCTCTCTATCTCCTTGTTCTTTTACTGTTTTTGTTCTAGCATGAACTATTTTTATGTTTGTTGAGTTTTACTACTACACCTAAGAATTTTTACTCATGTTATGTGTCACTTGAAGCTAGATAAAATTGAAAATTTATTGTGAGACTTGAACTATTCATTAAGTTACATTTTTTTGTAATTGTTCTTGATATAGTTAGTATATGACTTTTGAAGTTATTGACTCAATTAGTCGCATGAATCCCTTTATACTAGCAAATGCTTAAATTCAACTTACTTGTTTCTTTGATGAAGGGAGATGCTTCAAAAATTTACTTATATTTTGTGATTTTGAGTCGGTTTGAGAATTTTATCGATTTTTTATATATAGCTGGTTTTTAAACTACGAATAAATTGTTTTTTTTTTAAATAGATATTTAAAAATAATTAAATTTTAATTGATTTTGAGAAAAAATCGATTTTAAAATTGATTTTTTAAGATAAGTTGCATGAAAAAACAAACCAGTTATTTAACCATAACCAATTTTAAACCAAATAACAGATTTGGTTATAAATCCAAATCCATATATTGGTTTTTAAATGGATATGGTTTTGTTTTTTTTTCTAAAAACCAACCATGCACAACCCTAGTGATTGATGTGTGAATATGTGATGGTTAATATTGACATGATTATGTGTTTTATGATTGATAATATGGGTTGCTACATGTTATGAATTTTATTAATGATAATATGTTTTGAGTATGCTCCGTGATAAGTATGAAAAATTATTAATGTGTAATATGTATTAAAAGGAGAGTCTTTTAATAGCTACATTTACATAATGAATGTTAAGACAAAGGTTAATTAAGAATGTTAATTATGATTCTAAAAAGTTGTATTAATTTAACTTGTGCTTTTGAGTGAATTAATTCAAAGATAGGAATCCAGCAAAATAAAGAAATCAGATAAAAACTGAATAGATAAAGAAACAATAACATTTTAGATAAAACAAAGAATGTTCTCCAAAATCAAGACTGATCATCACAACCTCAAGATCAATCAGTCTCCACTAGTTTAGAAAAGATTCTGCCTCTGAATTTCATGATAATGTTATCAGTACTTGACAAGGAACAAAAAGGATCCATTCTAGTCAAATAAGACATTCAGATCACTAAGATAAAAGCTCATGAAACAAGCAAGTTAAAACAAGTATGAACTTCTCCAACTTAACTGTCAAGAAAGTTAGTCAATCTTGGTATGTACAAAGTCATCCAGATTGATCAAGAAGTCGTCCAGAATGATCAACCACTGAACCTCAAGATTGATCATCAATCTCCAGAAAGTTCAAAAACTGACAGTCCAGATTGATTATTAATCTTCGTTTCTGCAGAAGTTCAGTATCAATCTCCTTATCTCTGCAGAAGCTCATCATCATTCTCCAAATTGATTTAAACATAATCGAGCCTCCAGATCAATGATTAAGCATCAACAAATCTATGAGAAGCATAAAGGATCATTAAACATAAAATAAATCTGATCAAGAATGAATAAACCAACCCAGTCAAACAAAATTCAAAAAGTATTCAAAGGCTGATTATTTTTATTCACATATATTGTAGTTTTGGTCAAAAAGACAGAGCACTACCAGCAATTCTTTTGACCATCATTAAATGCTCTAAAATGCCTATAAAAGAAAGGCCAATGCTCAGGATAACTGCAGAAGTTCAAGTGCTACCAAGACTTACATATCATTCACATTCATATATTTGAAATTCTCATTTTCTCAAAGAAAGATTCAGTTCTGATTATACACATTACTTTGTTATTATTGTACTGAATTCTTTGTAAAGAATTGAATCTCAAAAAAGAATTGAGACATCTCAAATTCTTTCAAAACAATCTCATCATTATTGTAAAACTCAAACTATAAAAGTTTAGTATAGTTTGAATAGATTGTTTGAAATCCTATCAAGGCTGATAGGTGAATTGATTAATTCTCTTTCCGGGTAGAAAGAAATAGAGCTTGTAATATATAAAGGCTGATTTGAATTAGATGTTGTAAAACCAAGAAGGTTCTTTGTTTTAAACACTTAGTGAAAAAACTCACAGCTGTGCGGACTGGACGTAGCCCAAGTTGGGTGAACCAGGATACATCCTTGTGTGGTATTCTTTCTCTTATCTCCTTATTTATTAAGTCTGATTAAGTACTTGAATTAAAACATAAACTGAATTTTTGTTTTTCAAGCTAACCAAGAACGTTCTCCGTTTTCTGGTAAAAACTAAGAACGTTCTATGTTTTGTGTTTTCGTAACCAAGATCATTCTTGAGTTAAATTCTTAAGTTTTTTTAAGAATTTTTAAATAGGAACATTTACAATTCAAACCCCCTTCCTTGTAAATCGACCTTACTACTTCAGTATGCTCATGCATTCTATAGTTAGTGGTGACTGTGATGAGATACGAGATGGTTCCATGAGTTGATTGGTCCATCTTATCTTTACGAGAATTT
>NC_021164.2:44171634-44182093 GCF_000331145.2 Cicer arietinum
TGATAGATTGCACTCTGATAAATCATGTTGATCTATGATAGGTGGCACCTCGATAATTAGTACTGATTTGTGATAGACGATACATTTATGATTTACATCCTCGGTGAGGGTTTGGAAATTCCAGAATCATGTGCACTAACATATAAGCATTGCATTAGGGTGCTTGACATCCAAGTCTATTAAGTTACATCTTCGAGATCCACACTACTCGTTTGTTCAAGTATTACAACGTGTGTAGTTGACTACCCCTTCTTCATGCAGTTTGTTTGTACCGGGCGCGCGAAGTTAGAGCATGCGTAGCTCACATCATTTGTGTGTGAGCTGTACCATTTTTAATCCCTGATTTTAATCTAACTATTGCCTATTATTTATAATTTTGAATGATATTTTCACTAATATTTAAGACATTATAAAGAATTTATCTACAAAAATTTAATTTTTTTTATAAGCAATGATTATTAAATATAAATTTGTAAACATTGAAAAGGTAAAAAAATTCATATTTAATTCATCATTTGTAAAAAAATTCTAATTTTATAAAAGGTAATTGTCAAACATGGAATAAAAATTATTAAAAAATTATTCAAATTCAAACAGTACAGAGTAGACAGATTAAAATTAAAAACTAAAAATAAAAATTTTAAAGGACTAAAAGTTGCCAATTTTTTTATATAAATTAAAAATAAAATAGTAAAATTTAATTGAATTAAAAATGATTTAATTTTAATTTTTTATTCACAAAAATTTATTTATTAATTAAATAAATAATTGTTATGGAACCTTTCAATTTGTCGATGAATTGTATTTTTTTTTTTTTTTAATTGTGAAGACAGTTAATATAAATTATTAACTGTTCACAATTAAAAAAAATACAATTCATCGAATATAAAACCAATACCTGTCGCAAAAGCATTTACTATTTATTTTCTCGATGACGAACCAACAACAAATTAGTCTGTGACACCTAAGAAAACTAAATATTGCAATATTTTTTTTTTGACAGAGAAACATCGCAACCTGAAAATAACAACTTACAAATTTGTATCATCTTAAGGTTTATGTATCAAGCTTAGCTAAGTATACTCATGTTTCCCTGCAATCGAGTTGGTAATTAAGTATCAAATTCTTATATTATTATTGCAAACTAATTCTCTTAATTTACATGTTCAATATTTGATTAATAATTTCTGGGAGCACTTGAGACAAGTGCAACAAAAATGGACGCTGAAAAAACATTGTTCTCGGTAATAATGGACTTGCCTGATCCATTTAACACAACACGTTATCAAGTCTATAATGTGTGCATAGAACAACCACAAACGATAGTAGCCGAAGGCATATGGGCTACTCACACTGTATTTCCTCCAAAATCAACATTTACAATGTTGGAGCTTCAAATTATTACCATTTTCTTGACCACCCAATGCTTTCATTTTTTTCTCAAGCGTTTAGGGTTCTCTTATTTCGTTTCACAAGTCATGGTATGGATATATCCTCCTCCTTACCTTACTTTACCGCATCTCGTTTTCTCTTTTTATAATATTTTGTCTCACCGTTTTCTAATTTAAATTGCGATCTGCAAATTGCATGTGTAAATTTTGATTTTTTTAAAACCGTATTGTAACTACAATTTTAGTCGCATTTTAAATGTATTATAGAGGTTTGTACCTGCAAATTAAAACTATACTTTTTATATCCCAATGCAAAGTAATTAATTTTCTATGCATAAACCACAAAAAAATTGGATTGCCATGTGGTTGCACAAACCTTCCAATCTTTGATATTTTGGGTGCAATTGCATTGGTGTAGCTTAATAAGAACAATGTAGATTGAAATGAAAGCTAATTGAATCTTGTTTGTTTATGTTTTTGCAGGCGGGGTTTTTTTTGGGTCCGTCCATACCGATAGGGCCATTAGTAAAATACAAAAAGTTGTTATTTCCATTCGGTGGTCCAGACATACTAAATACAATATCATCTTTTGGTTACGCATTTTTTTTATTCCTTAATTCTGTTCAAATGGACTTCACGTTAATTAAAAAAACTGGCAGAAAGGCTTGGGTAATTGCACTTCTCTCACTCTTCACACCCATAATCTTCGGTTTCCTCTTCATTTTTTTTACCCGCCCAGTATGGTTAGGTCTACTCGGTCCAGAGGAAGCTTACGGTTTACCTGTCGTCGTTATATCTCATAGCGGTTGTTCATTTGCTGTCATTGCGTCTTTGCTAAGCGACGTCGAAATCCTCAACTCTGAACTCGGTCGCCTTGCGTTGTCGTCAGCTTTCGTCAGCGACATTTCAGGTTGTTACTAATTCATATGGTTTAAAATGGTTATAACTAGTTGTTAGTTGGTTATAATTTTTATATTAGTCGACTAATTCTAACAAATTTAAAATTATCTCTACCAGGTGGTGTCGTTGCAGGTATCGGAACCGCCATCATGAGTAGCTTAGAACGCGGGATAGTTGTTGTTATTAAAAACTTATCTTTATTCATTGGTTATCTAATAGTGATTCCATTGATTGGGAGACCAGTAATGATATGGATGGTGAAAAACACGCCAGAAGGAAGACCCGTTAATAAGTTATACATACACGCTATTGTGGTTTCATTTTTCATGTTAGGTATGTTAGCGGGAATATTCAATCAACCGTTTTTGGCGGGAGCAGTTGTATTGGGCCTTGCTGTTCCTGAAGGCCCACCTTTAGGGTCAGAGTTGGTTAACCAATTTGAGTTGTTCGCCACATGGTTTCTTACTCCAATATTTGTAACTTGTTGTGTAATGAAAGTGGATCTCACCATATGTGGGCCCCCAACCCTTATTATTGTGGTGTCTGGGTTCATCATTATGGTGCATTTGATTAAGCTATTGCAATGCGTGACTATTTGCCGTTATTGCAACATGCCCCGAAATGATGGTCTTTGCCTTGCCCTCATTTTGAGCTGCAAAGGTGTCGTTGATACCTGCTCCTTTATTCTTGTCTACGACGGACTGGTAAGTAGTAATTCATATTTTTAACCTGTATAAAATTTTCCTACTTTGTTTTTAATTTTTATAAAAAATTTCATCAATTTTTTAATCTTTTAAAACTTTTCTTTTTTTTTTTCCCTCTAATTTTAAACTGACTATTATATATATATTTTTGAATTTTTTAATGATTTTTTTAGTAATGTTTATCAATGACATATTTAACAACTTAAAAAGCTTAAAATTTTTTAAGAAATGAAAATAGAATATGAATTTTTAAGTTTTTTGCACTTAAAAATTCATATTTAATTTAACATTTGTTAAGAAATTCTAAAATCAGTTGGAATAAAATTAGGAACAAAAATTAAAAAGAAAATTTTTAAAAAACTAAAAGTTGACAATTTTTTTATAAAAACTAAATAAAAATAGTGAGATTGTACGGAGATTAAAAACTTATTTTAATTCAATAATATTTAAATAACAAAATTAACTGTCTAATTTTCTTCATGCATTTTGATTTGCAGAGACAATCTCAACAAGCAATTGGAGTTATGGTAATATCAACCCTAATCTTGGCAACAATCTCAAGAACAGGTGTGAAGTTATTATATGACCCATCAAGAAAATACGCAGGCTACCAAAAAAGGAACATAATGAATCTAAAAAAGAACTCAGAGCTGCGTCTGGTAGCATGTGTGCACAAACCAAACCACATGATCCACATAAAAGATTTTCTCGACCTCTGTTCTCCCGCAACTGACAACACACTCATTGCTGACGTGGTACATGTGATGGAGTTAGTTGGAAGAACCACTCCCATTTTCATCTCACATCGTCTCCAACAAAAAGTGGGGTCCACACATAACTACTCGGGAGAATTAGTTGTTACCTTCGACCTTTTCGAGCGCGACTATGCTGGTACAGCAACAGCTAACACTTACACAGCAATATCTCCAACAACATTTATGCACGAAGATGTTTGTTACCTTGCATTAGACAAAAATGCAGCTATTATAATTCTTCCGTTTCATGTAAGATGGACAAAAGATGGTTTAATTGAATCAAATGACAACAATATAAGATCATTGAATTCCAAGGTTTTAGATAAAGCACCTTGTTCAATTGGGATTTTGGTTAATCGTGACAGCACCACTAATTTTGCACATCCTTCAAATGGTTGTAAAGTAGCCATGATTTTCCTCGGTGGGCCCGACGATAGAGAAGCTTTGTGTTTGGCTAAAAGGTTTGCTAAAAATTTAGATAACACTTTGTTTGTGTATCGCTTACTTTCAAATGATCATGATTCAACGGGATGGGAGCACATGATTGATGATGAGGAGCTAAGGGAAGTGCGTGGAGCTTATGTTAAACTTGAAAATGTCAAGTATGAGGAAAAAACTATAGAGGATGCATCTGAAACAACAACTTTCCTAAGGGAAATAGCAAATAAATTTGATTTTATTGTAGTTGGGAGACGTAACGGGGTTAAATCTTCGCAAACACTTGGGTTAGAAAACTGGACTGAATATTCTGAATTAGGGGTGATTGGTGATTTGCTTGCTTCGCGGGATATGGAAACTAAAGCTTCAATTTTAGTTGTGCAACAACAACTAACGACGTCTTTGCCGTCCACGTAACTAACTTTTTGGAATATTAATTTTGTAATTTTTTGGCTTGTGATGTTTCAGGCTTTTATCTATTTTAATTTTAGGTTCTAATGTTCTAGCTCTTTTAAAAAAAAAGCACTGTTATAACATGGTGAGTGTGTCTAAGGTCAAAACCTGTTTTCCCTATTTTGGGAAGCAAACTTTGTATCATGTCACAAAATGTAATTTCATTTTTTCTCATAATCAACCGAAATAAAAGCTTTCAGCTATATATCAATCTCCTCACAAATTAATTTTTAGTATTCCGGAAGGGCTAAACAACTTATTGTGAGTGAATGGTTTCTTGTGTTTGGATTTAGTTTATTTTAAGTGATGTCAAAATTAAGTTAGAGATCAAATGATGGAACTAAGTTTCTATCAATAATCACGTTAAGATTTAAAACAATTAACATTTTAATATTGTATTATAATGAATTTTTATGTCATTTTTATTTTTGAAAATATTGTAAAATATTGCCTTTTTAAACATGCATTATAATTACTTTAAATAGATTCTATATTGATTAGAATCAATTCAGAGGTGATTTGAATCACCCTGTCAAAAATCCGTTTTAAATAAGATTTATGTTGATTCGGATCAACCTAGAAGTGATTCGAACCACCCTATCAAAAATCAATTTTAAATAACTAAATCTAAACACAAGTTTATTTTATATTGATTCGAATCAACCTAGAAGTAGATTCCTTACATACGTCTTTGGCTTTTTTAATGCATAAGAAGTTATTTTTCTTCATGTTACACTGTAAATGCTCTTGACTCACTTCCATTATAATGCTCTTGACCCACTTTAATTATAAGATAACATTCACAATTCTTCTCCATTTTCTTTCATACAAAGAACTCTTGGTGAGTGATAGGGATTCATCATCTACAATCAAGAGGAAAGGAAAAGAAAAGATTTCTTTTCACCGTAATTGGGGATAATTGAGGTTTTTAGGTTTCTCATTGAAATGATAAGTTTGAAGCGGTTGAATCAACAAGAAGTGAAAATTCAAGGTTTAAGGCTATATAGAAGTTGGATTTGCAGCTGTATTAATTAGGATTCAAGGTTGTTCTTGAAGGGTTTTTTAAGAATTGAAGATATTAAGATTCATAAGAAAGTGAAGGCATTTAATCAAAGAGTGTTTGTTCAATTAGTTCAAAGAGCTTCTTATTGTAATCATAACAATTAATCATTTAATATAGTGGTAGAAAATATCTTATCGATTGATAGGAGGATCGAATGTAGGTCACAAGTGAAATAAAGTGACCGAACTAGGATAAAATTTTGTGTTGTTTTTCTTTTTCCCTTAATCTTTTCATTTATGCAATTAATTAATTATGCAAAATTTTGATTCTTGAAAAGTGATTTTTGGTCAATGTAAAAATTTTATTCTTAGTGAGACTTTTAGTTGTATTGATAATTAATTTTTCATCTTGTTTTTTGACATAAGCTTAAAAACAAATGTTTAATTTTAGTGCAGAACTTTAATTAATGTTCATCCACTAAAAAAAAAAAACATCTATTGTGACACTCAACTTTTAGTGATATCTCATTATTTGTCATTATAATTACTTTTAGCTATAGACAGAGTGTCACCTATTCTAATTTATTTCACCTCATCATATTAACTTAAAAAAAAAAACTCAAATATTCACTAAAAAAAATATTTCCAGTTGACCAACACTTTTTCCTGGTTGACCCACACTCCATTTCATCGTATTCCCTTCCTCCCGTTTGCATCTCAGAATTGTTTTTCCTCATTTCTTCTCAAATTTGCTCAAAATTCACCCAACAATTGATTCCCTTTCTCCCATTTCGATCTCAGAAACTTTTGTTCCATATTTCTTCTCAAATTTGTTCAAAAGGTTAAGGAATGATTGAAGCTCTTCTCAATTTTTTCTCCCTATTTCATCTCATAAATCATTAAAAAAAATTGATTCCCTCCTCAATTGATTCCTTCAATTTCCTCTTTAATCGATTTCCCCTTCAATACTTATTCATCTCAATCGAATTTCTCTTACGATTCAGCATTTTACGATTCAAGCTCAGGATTCAGATTCAACAATACAATAATAACAGTACAACACAACGATTGTAGTTCTAATTCCAACTCAAAATCGAGTCAAAAGCTTGGTTGTTCGGCACCTCCTTTATTCTACGCACTCCTTTCTGTTTATCCTGCGCTACTTTCACCCGTTTCGCGGACTCAAATCCTCAATTACGCGTCTTCGCTCTTTCGTCTCATTTCAGGTACTCATCCATCTATCACATCCTTCAACGTAACACTTTACCTTTTTTATTTACCAAAAAAATAATAATCATGTACTTGTTATTTTCATCTGTTGTTTGAATTTTTTGGTTCAATAATTTCGTTTATGGATGAGCTTTTTTTTTCTTTTTCATTTAACAAATGTTTTCAACAAAACTGATTTTGCTTTGGACCGATCTGTGACTACTGGCTTGAATTTTGATAGTAGTTTTGTCTGATTGGGGGGAAACCGACTCGATCCGCATTCATTAGATTCATTCGATTGAGTTTTAAGTTTTGTAACTAGGGCGTTGAGTTTTATCGAATTGTAGACGAACATTGATATATTATGCTGTGAAGATTTCATGGTTCAATTGCCTTCCTTTGTTGTTCAAGGATCATGTAATATTTAATTTTTAATATTTAATATTTGATGACATTGATGTCTGAGAGGTAGGCAATTATTGCAAATTTTAGTTGATATTTAAATCAATTGAGTGTAAGCATCTATCTAGGGGATATAAGTTTGGCTTGGTGATTGAGGTGGGGGAGTTAGGGAGTAAAGTGATAAGGAGGCCGCATTTTCGATCCCCACTTTCAGCAAAAAAAACTAACTAGATTAACAAAACTAATTGTTAGTAACATTGGCTGTTGCAAAACAAAAACAAAAATTGAGTGTAAGCATCTTGTCTATTCAAATTTTTATACTATGCAAATGAAATGAAGCTATGTTGACATATATTACCACTCAATGTGGTTGCGGAGAAAATCCACACAAATACACTATTTCCTTCTTTATTTCATGATATTTGAATTGTTCAATGTTGCAATATCACCAGGATGTATCTAGTTTTTTGCAATGAGAATCTACATAGAACTGTA
This sequence comes from Cicer arietinum, assembly GCF_000331145.2. Lineage (NCBI taxonomy): Eukaryota > Viridiplantae > Streptophyta > Magnoliopsida > Fabales > Fabaceae > Cicer > Cicer arietinum. The sequence continues at coordinate 44,179,384 of NC_021164.2, forward strand.
GAAGTGTTATTGTTATTTTTTGAATAGACTATATCTTCAAGCTTAAAAGTGAATTATTATTAGTATGGTCTGACAGGTTTATGAATTAATTTTATTAGGAAAGAATCATGAGTTGTTTCAGCTGTTGCGAAGAGGAGGAGTATCATAAGGCTGCTGAAAGTGGTGGACCATATGTTGTAAAGAATCCAGCCGTTAATTTGACTCATATAAGTTAGAGGAGTGCATTAGGGATGATCTCTGTCCACTGGAAATTCTAGATGATCTTGATTGATGTGTGTTTTAGGCTATACCTAAACTCAGTGAGGATAAGGTCAGGCAATGTGTTGATACAAGACTACGAGGAGAATACCCACCAAAAGCTGTTGCTAAGGTATTTTTATTTTATTTGGCCATTTTTCATGTTATTAACTGCATGTGATTTCAGCTGCTGGTTTTGCTTGTCTTGGTAATACACTTTTATACTGATTTCTTTAAGCTTTCATTCATTCATTAGTTATTATGAGTACCAAAACAAATTGGAATTCGTTAGTGGTTATCGGCTAGTACTTTTGCAGTCTTCCAACATTTCCCCAAATTGCAAAACCATTGGCAGTTTGCACATTCAATTCAATATTATACAAATCACCAGTTTACCATGCATTTGAGCTTAATACAGGTTGCATTGCATGGGTGTTAATCCACCAAATCTAGGTTGCATGTGACAATTTTTGATAAAAAGTCAAATGATACATGTTGATTGTTTTTGACATTGTACCTCTGTTTACTCAACTTCCAAGTATTGTTATACTCATATGTGTTTCATTTTAGATAGTTTTACTCATTCAGATATTAGTCCTGTTAAACAAATTAGAAAAGCAATTAACATTAAGAAACAGTGGTTTAGTAATTTGAATTTCCTTAACTACTAAGGCTGAATTAAATTGACCTACTCATATTATATGATCCTTATCAATTGTTTATTCAAACAGTATTGATGAATACTGTACAGCAAATCAACTAACAAATAATGCTAAAAACCAAGACACTTATTTGACTAAGCCTTATCATGTGAATCTTCTTGCTTAATACAATCTGAAACACCGTTTGTTTTGCTTCAACAAAAAGGTTTTTACACCATGGATAACTCCATAAATCCACCCTCACAGCCTTATTTAGCTCACATTTTGATTGATGGGGATGTCGCTTAGAACAATTTAGATTCTAACATTAAGTTTTCTACTAAATGTACTTGTACTGCCTGCCCTTTGGCATTTACACTGTTTACACAAACAAAACATGGCTGTAATTTACACTGGTTATCATAAGTAAACAGTGTGCTAAGGAGCAAGGTTAGAGAAACATAAAAAAGCCTTAGATGTGGTCACAATCACAATTGCAGATAAATTTTTTAAAACTTGGCTACAGAGTGTTGACTAGAATCCCAATTGGGGGCTTGATGGTAGTTTGGGTCGTCAAACCAAACAAGTTTAAGAATACAATTATACACGATTTCATGTTTATATCAATATAATTTTAGTCGTAAGAAGACATAATTTGAATTTGTTTAATTCAGCATTAGCTTAGACGAGATTCGTTTTTACTGTTGTTTATGATGTCTAGTTGTCCTAGCTTATAATAAATTTTTAGAGAAACATTGAATCTGTATTCTCTTATTTTATTAGTAGAAGTGAAAATGAAAACAGGAAACATGAGAATTGAGAAGTAAACAGACCCTAAGTGGCCGAAGATAGAAGCTTTTTTTGTTGTTGTTTGTTTTGTTACATTGCTAGAAGGTTGGTGTATAATATGCTAGATGTTTTTTCATGGTCTTTCACACCTTATGCAGGTTTTGGATTTTGCTGTCTTTCCAAAAGCAGAATATGATGTCCCAATTTTTTGTGCTAACATTTTTATAGTAAGTTAGCATCTTCTTCCCTAGTTATAAAAATCCATTTGTATAAAGTGAACATCATCTTTAGTTAGAATATAAATTAGAAAATAGTATTTGTTCTACTATATTTGTGTTGAACCCTGAATGTTAGCCCTAATCAGCAGGTTGAAGATCACAAATCTTTAGTTGCATTGCTTATTTCGTTCTCTTAAGCGTGTAGTTTTATGAATAGAGGACCCTCAAACTATAGTTCAATGCCGTTAGAATATTAGAAGATATCTTATAATGTGTTATAGTATCTTATTGTATCTCGGAGGATCAATCTGTAATCTTAGAGTATATCAGCTTATCTCCTAAGATAAATTTCCGTAATACTTAGGTATTATTATGATTTGTTTCTTGATTTTCTTAGTTAATTGGGATTAGGAATCTTATATCTCTATAAGCAGGGTTTGTGTTAAACTCTTTTTTGTATACTTTAGCATCGAGTTACTATCAAGCTATTATCAATAATATTCAGCTTCTTAATATTTCACTCCAGTTGTGTTAAATGTTAATGTTGTCAGGGACCTTAACCCTTTGCATGATATCATCAATCAAGATGACTACAAGGAAAAGTACTTTAAAAGCTTAATTCCTCTTGGCCTGAAATATGCCGAGGTAACTGTTTTAATATTTTGTGGAAAATTACAAGAAATAAAATGAGTATTTTTCAGTTTTTCAACAGTTAATGACAACTGCGTAACAATGTTTAAAGTTTTGTTAACGAGTAGCTTCTTAGTGACATCATTAACCACCACATGAGTGATGAATTGTTCAAAAACTGGACATGCTTTTACA
>NC_021164.2:44182132-44185197 GCF_000331145.2 Cicer arietinum
AGGTATTAATTCCGAGCATTCTAATATATAATTGCCCTTGTTACTTTGTAATTCTTTTATCTTGATGACCATTAGCCTTTTAGATATGGTTGGAATTGATAGACACGACAGTAAAAGAGACAGATGAATATCAAATTTTTGACAATCTTGAAGCACAGCATAGATATCTGACATGGAGAGCCGAAAAGGTAGTTTGGATTTATCTCAAATTTTTGTCTAATTGGAAGCAGTGTCGTTTAATAGTGGCTATATCAAATTTAGTATAAAATATTGTCAAAAAGAGGCTTATTGATTTGTGTTTTTAAATATTCCTTGTTCGTGGAAATATTTTGAAAGTAGGATCCGAGACAAGGTGTTTTGAAGAAATTGATAGGTGACACACTTGCCAAGGTGAATTGAATTTAAGTTCAGATCGATTCTTCTAGATTCTACAACTATCGATTCTCACTTTGTGTTTTGCACCATAGGATTTATTAAGAAGTTTTCTCTTTAATGGAGTCAACGAACTAGGAAGCAAAAAGTTCCATGACTATTTTCCACACTACAACGGCGAGAAAGGGAGTCTAAATAAGAAAGGTGGTATTATTGGAAAGTCTTTTGAAAATCGACCGTGGGATGCAAGAGGAGAATTCCTTGGTAATTGTTTTTTTAATTGCTTCCCTCTTACTATTATGTTAATTAATTAAGTCTCTCATTTATCTAGTTAAGTATGCTATGATCAATATAGAATGTTTCCTTAGCCTTCATTTCCTTCATGCAAAACAAGGTTGTGCATGTTTATCTTAGTGGCATTTTGCATATGCTTGTGTGTTCATTTTGTTACGCGAGACATATTTGGAGACAATACTATTTGTATTTAACTAAAAAGGCAATTAACCTGTTTGGTTCTGACATATGATCATCTTGAAATATTTTAGGTCGATGAATACAGTAGCTTTGCTCTCAAACTGTTATACAAGGCATGTAGCTGGTAATATTTCTTCATAAGTGGAGAAATATATCACTTTTGTAAAGATTTTATGATTTAATTAGTGGAGAAATATTTTTTTTATGATCTAATTTCATTTCAATATTGCCACAAGGATATCATACTCATGTTAGTGCTATAATTAAAATGCTAGGAATGCAAGTAACATGCATTTAATAGAATTAGTAAAATTAAATTATATTTTATTATATGTTTCAATGACATCAGTTAATAAAAATAAATTAGAAATTTAAATTTAACTTACTGGTATTAATAATTTAGAATTACAATTAGTAGAGAGATAAAATAAAATAAATTTAATAAATAATAATACATTTTAGTGACAGACAATACTGTAGGAATATATTAATTCTTTATTTATATTTTTCTACGTTTTAGTGACAGATAATATCGTAGGAATAGACTAATTCTTTATTTATATTTATCTAGTTTTTAGTGACAGACAATACCGTAGAAATAGACTAATTCTTTATTTATATTTATCTAGTTTTTAGTGACACTCATTATTGTAGGTAGAAATCAAAAACATGTTGTGACACTCCTCATAACATCTAGTGACAGTCTTCAAAGTGTAGCAGGACGCCCCCTTAAAGTTGACATTATATTTGGGTGTCACTCAAAGTATTATTGATCTTTACCTACAGTTTTTAACTTTTAGTGACAAACTTTGTATGTCAAGATAAGTCAATTTTTTTGTAGTGATCATAATCTTTGTGTATTAGTTTAGTTGTATTTGATGTTATTAAGTTTGGTTTAGTTTTGATTCATAGTGCTATTCCATTTGTGTTTGTGTATTTGGTTGTTGATAAATCTTTAATAATTACCTAATTGAAGTATCTCTTCAATTAAAGAATTAACATATTGAAGAATTGTTATCACAGTGTTTTTCAATAAATCTCAAAGGTTTCATTAATAGTTACAATAAACATAATTTTTTTTTGTGAAAAAGTTAAAAATATTGTATCCACTACATGTAAAGAATCTACTGAAGCCCTTAAGATTCAGCTAGTCATAAATCCTAACAAGTGACATCATAAGTCGTGTTTGTTCTTGTATAAAGAGTTTCAAAACCTCAAGAATTAGTCCTAATGGCTTACCCGAAACCTTAAAGCCCATGTACTATTCAAAGGAGAAAACAATGCCTTTTGGACATATTGTATGAAAATCCATATTATGTCTTATCAGACCATCCATTAATCGTTTTTATGTTGTACAACTTTAATATCACTGACAATTTTATGAATTTAGTACAACCATTATATAATGGTTTCTATGCATCACTCAACAAACTCTCAAACATTTTAGGACAATCCCAAATATTTTCTTTAACTGATTTTGCAATCTCCTCAACCCAGTCTCGCTCATATGTAACTGTATCGAAATCATTTGAAGCATATGTCGAACTATTCTCAAAATTAGTATTCCTTTTTTTTCTCACCATGTCTTATCCATCATGTATAGCTTTTATCAATTATATGACATACTAAATGTCCTTCCAATTGATCTGCTCTAACGCGTTTTCCAAAATAACATTTTAAACAAGGAAATGATTCTATTTGGGTCTTTTGTATTCTTCACTACAAACTCAACAAACTCCTTCATTCCATTTTCATACTCTTTTGACAATCGATTGGCATACATCCATTTCTGGTCCATTTTATATGACCTATATGAATGCAGTGTTACACAAATGATAAGCTACTGATAACATTATACCAATCTATAGTATATATAGTCTAATATTGGAAAATGGAAACCAAAGTTCAAGGTTATGCATACAAGTCTGATTTCAAAACAGAACATATCAAACATATTTCAAAAAAGAACAGATTTTATATGATTTATCAGATAACATTTTATCTGATTTATCAAGTAACAATTTATCTGATTTATCAGGTAATAATTTATATGATTTATCAAAGTTATGTCATCTACTATCAAGTAACATTTTATATGATTTATTATGTAACAATTTATCAATTTTAGTGACAACAACAAATTAATAAATACAGTACCCGAGACAACAATCGCTCAGTAGAAATGGGTGCACAGTAGAGGAGCAGTAGAGGTGGGTTCA
>NC_021164.2:44185207-44202809 GCF_000331145.2 Cicer arietinum
AAGAGGGCGCACAGTAGAGGAGTGTTTGCACAATAAAGGAGAGGAGGGTTCGTAGGGTTAGGGAGAAAACGTATTAAATATGTTTTTATTTATTTAAATGGAATGATTTTTATCAAATATGCATCATTTTATAGCGTTTACATACAAAGCGCTCTAAAAGACACTGTAATTATGTGAAAACGCTATATTTTACAGCGCTGTAAACATAATATAGGAGTGCTATAATTTATAGCGCTTATATACAAAGTGCTCTAGAAGCATTGTAATAGTTTGTATATAATTAATTATAGGGTAACCGTTTTAACGGACGGTGTAGGGTTATAATACTTTTCCTACTAATAATCAACTATTGAATCAGAATTTTTAGTTCAAGACCATTATTTTAGATTTTATTTAATTTTTTCTTTGATAACGGGCGAACGGTGTAGGCGACTGCTTTTTTTTTTTTGTGCAAACAAACCGGACGCGACAATTGGGAATTCTACTGAGACATTTGAGAGTCAAGCTCAACCTACTTTATCGTATATAATTATTTATTTTTATTTATACTACACCTCTTGTGTTTTTATTGGTTTTAATTATTTTGTTATGCATTTATGGTAATTTATTTTAATTTTGTTGATTAATTTTATTTTGTTTATTTCCTTACAAGCTAGCACGATTCACGCACATTTTAGTGGACTCTATACCTGAACTGAATGTAACTTAAGATTAGTTGGAGACTGTGTGCATTGATAATCTTCTAGATGTACATTTTATTTGGTTGTCATGAAAGTCTTACCTAGAGTTGATATTTTCAAGAATATTTCCCAATTAATATTTTACCTATTAATTACTTTAATATTTTAGAATTGAGATGTGTGTTCTAGAAACCAATTTAGAATTATTGAGCCAACCATCGTGAAAGTTCACATTAAAGGCCAATAGAACCAAGTAAGAAAAAATAGTCATGTAAGTCACATGTATATATATGGAAAAAACTACCCTATGCCATATTCACTTTTACCCTCTAGTATACTCATGTTTTTTTTTTTCATGGCCTCTTTTGAAGAAAATTATTATCATATCATTTTCAGAACTATAAAATTTAAGACTTGTTGTGAATATCATTAACTATAGGAAACATGGGGTCAAATGGTGGCTCAAACAATACTCTATTAAGAAAGACCTTGCCATTAATGGCTCTCAAATAATATGTAAGCAACCTTAAAAATCTTGCTTGTAAATTGTAAAAAGTGCAGCGTATAATCTTTACAAGGAAATTTGGTAAAATTCGGGATTTGCTTGAAGTTAAAGTGCAAGTGGATGCCCTTACAGCGTGTCCCAATTCTATGACCCTCATTTCAGGTGTTTCATCTTTAAAGACTTTCAATTGATCCCAAAGTTAGAGGAGTTCGAAAAAATCTTAGGACATTCGATGAAAGGGAGCAAACCTTACCAATACATAGAGCACTACTCCTCGCTGAAAACAATTGTTGAGACACTTGATATCTCCATAAAGGAGATAGAGGAAAACAAGACCAACAAGGATGATTTGATTGGGTTCCCGAGAAAGTATCTTGAAGAGAAAGCCATATGCTTAGAGAGAGACGAAAAATAGGACACTTTCATGGAAATATGCTCACCTTAATTATATATGGAATAGGTTTATTCCAAACTTTGTGGATTTTACAACAATAGACGTATTTTTGGCTCACAAGCATAAAAGGGAGAACTCAGTACCAGCAGTTCTGGCATAAATTTATTGCACTTTCGACTTCTTTCATGAGAAAGACGGGGGCCTAATTCATTTTTGCACGCCAATATTTTATCTTTGGATCATCAAATATGTTTTCCAAGACGAACATCATCCAAGAACTACGAGTAAGAAAGAACGGGTTGACATTCTGGAGAATCTCAATGAAAGAATGATCTAGTGTTACTCTTGAAGTCAGGGTATAAACGAATTGATTTGTAGATGTAGGGACTTTAATGATGTTCCTCTTATAGGAACTAAGGGGTGTATAAATTATAATCCCCATGTAGCACTGAGACAACTTGGCTGCCTTATGAGGAAACCACCGAGAATGCATGTAACAATTTTTTTTGTCTTTTGTGGATAAGACATTCTTGATGATAGCTTATTAAGAAGAATACACAAATATTGGGAAAATGTCGTTAGAAAAGGGCGAGAATTAGGGCCTAGAAGTTGTGGTGCAGAAGAGGAATATCGCAATTTGGTGAAAAAATTATTGCACTAGAGATCAAATTGCCTTTTCACAATAACACCCCTACCGCCAAAGTGGTAACTACATAACTTTTTTTCAGTACTGAAGAACAAAAGATCGAAAAGTTACAGCAAGAATTGGAAAATGCTCACCAAGCTTATAGAGATCTGGTGGAGTATATGAATACCCACAAATCCCTTATCCTTAAGAGAGTTTAGAAAATGTCAAGGGAGGAAGAAGAAGGTAGGGAGAGAACTCAAATCTGTTGGAAAGGTGCGAATGAAGAGTTAAGACTCATACGTCAAGAAAGGGATGATGCAATGAATGAAGGTCTCATGCTTAAAGAGTAGCTAAAAAATATGGTGAAAAGCATGAAGTTGTTCGTCTGCAAGTAGCAAATCTTAAGCATCAAATAAATAGAGTAAAAGTTGAATGTGAAAGAAAGATTATTTTAGAAAGGCAATATTAAGAAGAGATCATTAAGGCATATCGAGTTGAACTTGCAAGAAAGGATAATGAAATACACACACGAAAAGACACTATCGAGAAACTTATGTTGGAACCAAGATGGTTTTGAAGAGCAATTCCTTACTAGTTTTGTTGATAACAAAAGGAATTTTGTGAGAACAATTTAATGTACTAATATTCTAAATTAAGTGTGTAGAAATATAGAACAAATAGGTAGATTCCAGACCCAGGCCCCAAATCAGAGGAAACAAAACAAATCAGAGGAAATAGAACAATAACAGGAAACACGAAGATTAGGGGAAATGCAATGATCAGAGGAAGCAACATGATTAGAAGCAATGCACACAGATGTGCGTGCACTCTAGTGCCTCTGAAGCTCTTAGTCTAATAAACCAGCTCTGATTTTGATATGCAACATGATTTTGATAAGTTGTCTCTGCCTCAAAAAGTAATTCAACACATGCAGATTATTGATTATGCCTCTGATATTTTGACTTCGCCTTTGATATTTGGAACACCCCAATATTTTCATATATATATATATATATATATATATATATATATATATATTAACATACACTTCTTCATTTATATAACCATTAAGCAATGCACTTTTCACATCCATTTGATATAAAATAATTTTATTTATAACTAAAAATGAAAGAAAAATCCTGATTGCTTCTAACCTTGCCACATGGGAAAAAGTCTTAGTTTAATCAATACCTTCCTACGAACTATAGCCTTGGAGCTACAACTCTAGTTTTATTTCTTACCACTTTTGTAACACCCCGATATTTTCATATATATTGTATATGTGTCTTTTTAATAATTTTAATAATTTATTATTTAATTAATAATTATTCTATATGTAAATAAATTAAATTAAATTTTATCACCTTCAATGTTATCTGAATAATTATAGTTTTTATTTTTATTTAATTGTTTTGACGTGATAATTACATGAGGATGATTTATGACTTGATTATTTCTTAAATGGACTATTGTGTATTTTGTTTATTTGATTAGTTTCGATAATCATAAAATTTATGTGATAGATATGTTTGTTTTATTTTGTTATGTGTGACCAGTAGTGATATTCTTGTCTTACTTGATTTATTTTAGTTGATAAAAATATTAGTTGAATTATTTAATTAAATTATAATTTATAGAAGTTATATTGTTTGTTAGTTTTATTTTTAACCAAATAATTATTAATTTTAGGAGATAATAGAAGTAGTGAAACTCAATCCTTAAGTATAAGTGTTTTGAAAATATTTTTGATTCATCCATCTTTAGTATAAAAAAAATGTGACTTACCTCATTCCTTTTACTCTCCTTCATGGCAAAATTTTATGACAATTCATAGTGTTGTCTTGACATAATATAGACTTTATGTTCTTATCTCTACCAATTAAGAGAGGAGATAATATACATTCCCTCATTATTAACACCTTTAATTCATTTTTGAAAGGAATGTTACAAATTGAATTATGGATCTTATCTTTTTGTGACGAAAAAAAGACTATCATCATTTGTTATATCACATGCCTCACTCTCTCTTAAATCAAGATTATAATTTTATTTTAATTCTCTACAAAAATAATTCTAGGCAATTTTTGGTGTCATAACTATTAGCAAAAAAAAATTAAAAGGTAGTCTACACACCTTCCTATTCTATTCCCATACGTATTTTTGTTTTCTCCTAAATTTCCAAATTTTCCATCACAAACAAAAGAAAAAAAAAAAAAAAGAAACATAGTCTTATTCATTTTCTCACACCATCCTTATCATCAAGTCGAATTGCAATTTTCTTTCTTCTTTTAATACCATCTCAAGTAAAGTTTGGACTTTTGTCTTGTTCTTTGATTTGTGGGTCTTAGAACATGTTGCTAGAAAGTAAAGCACCTAAGGTAAGGGTTTTTCCCCATGAAAGTTTAGGCTACATATAAAATTAATAGTTTGTAATATATTGATATGATGTCTTAAAAGAAAAATGTTGATTGTATGTTTTCCTTAAAGAATTTAACTATAATTTTTTGTTTTTATGAGTAATATATTTGCCTTGATAAACTTAATTACAAATTTTCAATTTTTATTATTACAACATGAGTAATAGATTTGTTGTCATATATTTGATGTAAAGTTGCAATTTTTGTGTTGTTTAGGTGTACTTAATTATAAAATTATGATTTTTATAATGTTCTCATGAGTAATATGTTTATTATGATGTTTTTTAATTTAAAGTTTCTATTTTTGTGGTATTTCATTTCAAAGTTTTGATTTTTATGAATAACATATGAGTATTGAGGGAATTGATGAAAAAATTTAATTTTTAATTGTGATAACATGATTAAGTTGATTTTTGTGATGTGTTTAGTGGAAAACCTTGATTTGTATGCCTAAATGACCAATAACGGAAGAAATTTTATAGTAGAAGAAATAAAGTTTATATTTGTATGTGTTCTTCGTTATATGAGTTTTGATGTCTATCAATAACACATTGTTAATTCAATTTTATAATTTATAAAATTAAAGTTGTTACCATAAGACTTATTTATTCACGTGTTTGTGTGTTATATATTTGGGATAGAAAAATTATTGATTCTAGATTATAAGCATCCATGAGAATAAAACCTTATGTCATATGTGATTAAAATTTAACCTTGAATATTTTTAATTTTGTGGCTGCCTAAGTGGCTGATGATTTGTGTTTTAAATATTGTTATCTTTGTGGTTGCCTAAGTGGGTATTTGTGTGTTGGACATTGTTCTCTTTGTGATTATCTAAGTGGATGGTGACATGTATCTTTTGAGCATCATTATCATTTCATGACATATCATATGCATACTTGTGGACGCTTGTGTGGCTGGTTTAATTTTCCTCATTGGTATGGGTGACTTTTGTGTAGTCTGTAGACGCCTAAGTGGCTGGTTCTATCTGGATCATATACTTTTAGGAGCATGCATAACTTGCATATATTTTATTGTTATTTTGATCTAATTATTTGTTATAAGGTGAGTTGCTACTTGATTTTTTTAGATACATTTTATGACTTTTGATACATCCTTGTGAATTGGTAAAATCGATTTCTTTAAATATTTTATACGAAAAGATTTTATGCTCATATTTTATGGCTGTTAAGTGTTAACTTATTATTTGGTTTAATTTTTGTCGTGAGATGAATTGACCTCTTACACCAACATTTAGGTACTAATGATATTGAAGAGTTGCATGAACGATGTTTGTTTGGTGCACGTGCTTGAGAAATAGGGAATTTTGACTTAAAAATAATGTTTGTATTGATAAAACCAAAGTGATACATTTCTAGAGTTTATTTACTTTCCAATTGTTAATTTTAAATAGAAATGCAGAGGTGAGGTTCCATCCGCTAGGAAAAATTTGAATCAGTCAACCTTATTTTTTATTTCACTTAAAAAGAATTTACTCTACTTTTGGACGTAAGTGAATATTTTTTCTAACAATTAGCACATTTTCCTTGCAAGAAAAAAAAATATAATAATGATATCTAGTAAATCGCATTGTGATCTTTTACAAAAAATGATATTAATCCTAAGAAAAAAAGTTATTGTCGTTTTTAAAAGAAAATAAATATCTTTAAGTAATGTCTTGGATCAAAATCTGAGACGTTAGATTGTGGTGTCAGAACAATAACTCTCGGGCATTTGGGTGAGACGTATGTTGCATATATTTTAATGTAGCTTGTGTTAATTTTTTTTTCTTTCTATTATTGGATTTTACTAATTACTTAAATTCCTATTATGTGTCATTAATTATGTTAATGGTTGGTTTTCTAATTACAAGATTTTATTAATTATTTAAATTTCTATTATGTGTTATTAATTGTGTAACTTTTTTGTGATCAAATATATGTCTTAAATATTTGGCTTAATGGTGTTATTTTATTGTGTATTTAGTTGTTTTCAAATCTGAAATCTCTATGTCTACTTTTTTTTTTATTTTTTTTTTATAGTATTGCCTTTTTATATTATTTAGAAATCTTCTATTTAAGTTGATAGATTTTACTATCTTTTTTAAGAATTTTCTTACTTGTTCATCGCATTATTATTTTGTTTTAATAATCTTAGACTCTCTACTTCTTGCTCACGCTAAATATTTGGTGGTCTAGTTATTACTTGAATTAATTAGTCTTGTTAATAATAATTACAAATATTACAAAATAATTTAATCTTCTACTTACAAATGAGTATTATTATGTTATAAAATATAGCACTACATGTTATTGTTGTTATCTTTGTCTCTTTTACCTTATATTTATGAAACTAATTTTTTTTACTTAACTTGAATTTCAAAGGTTTTAAAGAGACTATCATTTAAATCGTTGTGATTATTAGTGTTAGAAATAAAATTTCTTTTTAATTTACTTAGTTAAATTTTTTTTTGATATTACAAAAGTATTTAATAAATTAATTTGAGTTCGATTTTATTTTTTAAACTAATTTTCTTAAGACAAATTTAATGTAGTTGCATTTTTTTTTTAATTTATAAACATATACAATATTTTCCTTATTTTATGAATGTTGTTTACACACCGTAAGACTAAGAGTTAAGATAATATGTTGTTGTAATTATTTTATCATTAATATTATTATTATTATTATTATTATTATTATTATTATTATTATTTGTTATCATTTCAATTTTTATTTTATGTTAAAAGTTATTAAGAAAAATGGACTAAGAATGATTTTCCTTTGTCAACAATAATTAGATATTTTTATTACTGTAAAATGAATTTTATCTAGTTACCTAAATTAAAGTCTTTTTCCAGCATTTAGTAAAATTATGTTTTTTTTTTCAATTTGATTATGTTATTAATTTTAAAAGACTGGTTGGATTAAAAAAAATTAATAGAGTTGAAATGAACGGAAGACGTGACAACATCTTGATGCTCTACAAATGTACTAAAAGTCTTTTAATAGTCTTGATTTAAAGAAAACTTAATATAATTATTACTAAATGAGTAAGAGGGGTTACTAACTCTGGTGACTTATTTTCAAAGAAGACGATAATAATAACTCATTTTTACTTTTTTTGGAAATTTATTTTACCTATTAAAAACTCTATCAAACTTTATTTTATTTTGTATTATCTTTATGAGATAAATTACAATATGTGTGTGCTATTAATAATGACGCATGTATCAAATTTATCGAATTTTAAAAAATTAAATAGGTCAATTTTATGAATGTGTTGATTTTATTTGAATTTCAATCATTTTTAATTTTATTAACAAATTTTAAGCATTTTATTAGTATTATTATTATTATTATTATTAATTATTATTATTATTACTCTTATACATCATTACCAATGAATTTTGCATATTGGTATTGCATTGTCAAATTCTATTGTTTAGTAAGTAATTTTTATACAACTCAAGTTTTTATATTTTAATCGAATTGTTGTTAATCAAGAAATTTTTGTAACACTAATGGGAATTGAAAATAATTTTACTTGATTTTTTAAGAAATGTACCAATACGTGTATGCAACTTTTTCATTTGTTTTTCTTGCTAGTTTCGACAGCGAAACTATTCTTAACAGGGTAAGTATTGTAACACCCTAATATTTTCATATATATTATATATGTGTCTTTTTTGTAATTTAATGATTTCTTATTTAATTAATAAGTATTTTATGTATAAATAAATTGAATTTTATCACCCTCAATTTTACCTGAATAATTATAGCCTTTATTTTTATTTAATTGTTTTTACGTAACAATTACATGAGTACGATTTATGACGTGATTATTTCTTAAATGAACTATTGTGTATTTTGTTTATTTGATTAGTTTCGATAATCATAAATTTTTTGTGAAAGATATGTTTGTTTTATTTTGTTATGTGTTACCTGTAGTGATATTCTTGTCTTGCTTGATTTATTTTAGTTGATAAAAATATTAGTTGAATTATTTAATAAAATAAAATTTATAGAAGTTATATTGTTTGTAAGTTTTATTTTGGACCAAATACGTATTCATTTTAAGAGATAGTAGAGTTAGTGAAACACAATCCTAGTATAATCGTATAAGTGTTTTGAAAATATTTTTGTTTCATCCATCTTTAGTATAAAAAAATATGTGACTTATCTCATTCCTTTTACTCTCCTTCATGGCAAGATTTTATGACAATTCATTGGGTTGTCTTGATATAATATAGACTTTATGTCTTTGCCTCTATCAATTAAGAGAAGAGATAATAGTCATTCCCTCGTTATTAACACCTTTAATTTGAAAGGAAGGTTACAAATTGAATTATGGGTCTTATCTTTTTGTGACAAAAAAAAAAGACTCACCTCCTTTGTTATATCTCACGACTCACTCTCTCTTAAACCAATATTATAATTTTATTTTAATTCTCTACAAAAATAATTCTATGCAATTTTTGGTGTCATGACAATTAGCAAAAACAATTAAAAGGTAGTCTACACACTTTCCTATTCTATTCCCATACGTATTTTTGTTTTCTCCTACATTCCCAAATTTTCCATCACAAACAAAAGAAAAAAAAAAGAAATAAATATAGTCTCCTTCCTCTTCTCACACCGTCATTATCATCAATTACAATTTTCTTTCTTCTTTTAATATCATCTCAAGTAAAGTTTATACTTTTGTCTTGTTCTTTGATTTGTGGGTCTTAGAACGTGTTGCTAGGAAGTAAAGCACCTAAGGTAAGGGATTTTCCCAATGCAAAGTTAGGCTAGATATTAAATTAATAGTTGGAAAGATATTTACATGATGTCTTGATGTCTTATAAGAAAAATGTTGATTTTATGTTTGCCTTAAAGAATTTAACTATAATGTATTGTTTTTATGAGTAATATGTTTGCCTTAAAAAAATTAACTATAATGTTTATTTTATTATGATCTCATGAGTAATATGTTTGTTAGGATGTTTTTAATTTAAAGTTTCGATTTTTGTGCTATTTCATTTCAAAGTTTTGATTTTTATGAATACTATATGAGTATTGAGGGAATTGATGAAAATATTTAATTTTTAATTGTGATAACATGATTAAGTTGATTTTTGTGATGTGTTTAGTGGTAAACCTTGATTTGTATGCCAAAATGATTAATAATGCGATAAATTTTATAGTAGAATAAGTAAAGTTTATATCTATATGTGTTCTTTGTTATTTGAATTTTGATGTCTATCAATAACACGCTGCTAATCCAATTTGATATTTTAAAAAATGAAAGTTGTGACCCTAAGACTTATTTATTAACGTGTTTGTGAGTTATATATTTGGGATGGCAGAATTACTGATTCTTGATTGTAAGAATCCATTAGAATACAATATTGATGTCATATGTGATTAAAATTTAACCTTGAATATTTTATATTTGTGGTTGCTTAAGTGGCTGATGATTTGTGTTTTAAATATTGTCATCTTTGTGGTTGCCTAAGTGGCTGGTGATTTGTGTGTTGGACATTATTCTCTTTGTGATTATCAAAGTGGATGGTGACATGTACCTTTTGAGCATCATTATCATTTCATTACATATCATATGCATATTTGTGTACGCATGTGTGGCTGGTTTAATTTCCCCTATTGGTATGTGTGAATTCTATATGGACAACTGTGTGACTCTCGGATCATATACTTTTAGGAGCATGCATAACTTGCATACATTTTATTGTTATTTTTATTTTGATCTAGTTATTTGTTCTAAGGTGAATTGCTACTTGATTTATTTAGATAGGTTTTATGACTTTTGATACATCCTTGTGAATTATTAAAGAATCAATTTCTTTAAATCTTATATTACAAAAAGTTTTTATATTCATATTTTATGGATGTTAACTTATTATTTGGTTTTATTTTTGCCGTGTGATGAACTGACCCTTACACCAACATTTAGGCTAATGATATTGAACAGTTGATGTTTGCTTGGTGCATGTGGGAAAAATGGGATTTTAACTTAAAAGTAA
Organism: Cicer arietinum; assembly: GCF_000331145.2. Lineage (NCBI taxonomy): Eukaryota > Viridiplantae > Streptophyta > Magnoliopsida > Fabales > Fabaceae > Cicer > Cicer arietinum. The sequence continues at coordinate 44,195,858 of NC_021164.2, forward strand.
TATTTGTATTTGATAAAACTGAAGTGGTACATCTCTAAAGTGTATTTACTTTTCATTATTAATTTTAAATAGAAATGGAGAGGTGATGTTCCTTCCACTAGGAAAATTTTGAATCAGTCAACATTATTTTTTATTTCACTTAAAAATAATTTGCTCCATTTTTGGACGTAAGTGAATAGTTTTTTTTTCTAACAATTAGCAAATTATCCTTGCAAGAAAAAAAATATAATAATGATATCTAGTAAATTGCATTGTGTTCCTTTACGAAACTGATATTAATCATAAGAAAAAAAATTATTGTCGTTTTTAAAAGTAAATAAACATTTCTCTAACCCTCAGGAGATCTTCATTTTTATTGAACATTGTAAAAGTTTAATCAAGCAAATGCAAAAAATTAATTGCTCATAAGGTTTCCAAAATTCATTTTAGGTTTTTTTTTTTTTGTAGTTTGTTCGGTTTCACATTTTGATAAAACTTGTATTACGCTTTTCCTTAATGAAATAAATTTGGCTGGTTAGGTTTTGTGTTTTATCCCATGATTTTTCTCTTCATTATTGGTTAAGATATTTGCAAACTAGCAACAATAATGGTGATGTAGCTAAATATCACTAGAAGGGGAGTTGAATAGGGATTTTGCTGTTTAAAAATAATTTTCTCGTGTTTTGGATACTATCCTCTTAGAGAGGATGGAAACTCGAGGATGGTTGTTTAAATGTTAAATCAGAGCTGAGTAAAAGAAAGAGATAAATGTAAAGAATAACACACACAACTTTTATACTGGTTCACCCAATGAAGACTACGTCTAGTCCTCACACACTTGTGAGATTTCACTAACGTTCAAACTGATCAACCTCTCACAGTGGTTGATTACACTTTGTGTATTCTTTAGCCTCACCAAGCTTACAATCAAGTTTAAACTATTTCCAAGTGTAACTCACGTGGAAACTACAGAGTGATATGAATGTGATTGTTTCTCTTTTCTTAAACACTTTCTAAATGGATATTTCAAAGATCTAATGAAGGATTGTAGAAAGTATAAAGAGAGGATGAATATTTCTCTTGATATCTTTGAGATACTTGATCTTTTTATGCAATGTTGTTGTGTATTTGATAATGAAGAGCTCCCTGCCTTTTATAGAGACTTTGAGATGATAATTTCAAGTGGCAAAAGCTTTATGACCGTTGGGGACTTCATTAAAAAAGTACAGGGTCTTTCCTTATAATTATGAAATTTCCATCCAACTGTCCTTTGACTAGTGCAGTCCATCCTCCTGCACGAGGATCAATAATACTAGGAACTTAGACATGTGATGTCATTTCCTTTTCCTTTCTTTAAGGCATGTAAGACCGCATGTGATGTCCTTTTCGTTTTCCTTCCTTTAAGACATGTAAAGGCTTCACGCGAAGTTCTTTTCTCTTTCCTTTCTTTAAGACTTGTGAAGGCTTCTATTTGTGGCTTATTTGTTGTTGCCTTTTTGAAGATTGACTCTATATTGTTTTCAATCATACAAGAATGACCTATAGGTCTGCTTTTAGCCTTTGCACATGATATGATGGGTTGCTTTCCAAGATATTGACCATAGACCCATCCTAGTATCATACTTCAAAAGCTTTATTTTTTCATTCTTTAATATTGTTTTGCCTTTACATAATGAATAAAACAATTTGTTTCAGCGAGGATGAGTATTTTGGAGATTTGAAGAATCATCCTCTTACGAGGTTGTCTTCTCGAATTCCAATCCTCCAGATTTGAATTAGATTTTTCTCCTTTTTGTCTTAATGATTAATAACCTGTTTTCTTATATGAATACACTTAAAAGCACATATTAGTCATTAACCACAATCTTAATCTTTTAAATAATTTTGTTATCATTAAAACCATTTGAGAGAGATTTTGTCTCAACAAATGGTTCTTTAACATCCTTGCACAATTACATTTTCATATGTCACGTTGCATACTTATGTCATATTCCTTAACAGAAAAGCCACTACAAGCAAAAAAAAATTGGTGCTACAACACCCTTAACAAATGAGATCCGAGTCAAAAATCATGAATGAGCTAGAGAAAATGGAAATAGGAGAAGACGTAAACCAGATCAAAGGACAAATGACAAAGATCTTCGAGATTCCACAAGCACTAGAAAAAGAATAGATGGGAATCCTTCGGTATACGAGGGGGTGCCCCCAAAACACTTGTTCACCCATCAGGCTTCACTCCACATGATCACACTAACCATCAAGAAAGGAATGCACAACAGCTTCCACCTTATCGTTTTCCTTTAGGTTATACCCCACCAATAGGCACTCATTTTTCCAACAGCAATCCGCTAGTTGTGACTACTAATAAACATCATGGTACTAGTGTGGTTCCTCAAGTGCAACATTCACCCCTTACTTCGAGTTTCTCATCATTGCAAGGAAAAGCTACCAAAGCTATGTCAATGACATTAAACATACATCATGAACCTCGACTACTCGAAATCCATTAACCCAAAGAAAAATGGCAAGTCTTGGAAGAAAGTTTGAGAGTTATCGAATGAGGAATCAATTATGGCTTTGATGCTTCAGACCTATGCCTCATTTCTAATATAATAATACCTCCCAAATTCAAGTTGCCTAAATTTGACAAATACAAGGGAACTCCATGCCCCAAGAATGATCTTCTTATGTATTGTAAGAAAATGTCGTTTTGTGCCCATGACGAAAAATTGCTAATCCACTTCTTTCAAGACAATTTGACAAGAACTTATCTAAGTTGGTACATGCACCTAGAGCAAGCTCATATTGGCTCTTGGAAGGATTTGGTGGATGCCTTTTTGAAACAATACAAGTATAATCTCGACATGGCTCTAGGTAGAATGAAACTACAAAATATGATAATACATGACAATGAAATATTCGAGGAATATGTCCAACGATGGAGAAAGTTAGTTTCCCAAGTTGAACCCCCTATCTAAAAAGGAAATAGTGACAATGTTCATAAACACTCTTCAACCTCCATTTTATAAAAAATCATATTGAACGTCTAGTTGAATTTTTCAGATCTTGTCATCATAGAGGAAATAGTAGAAATATGATTGAAAAGCAGGAAAATTGCTTTTTGCTATCCTGAAGTAAATAGCGCAAAGAAGTCGCCTGAAGGTGCGAACAAGAAAAATGAGGGGGAAGCTCATTCGTAACGTCGAACTCAAGTTCACTACACTCACATGTCTTTTTTCACACTTTTGACACCTAGAATCCTTTAAAGCCCTCGCTTGAAACCTCTCTGAAACTCTTCTTGATTCTAAAATGACTTTAGCTTCCATTTAAAGTTCCACTTATGCTCACACTACTTCTGTCCCCCACAATGACATGCAATGTGGGCCAACTGGATTTTCTCTACAAGTCACAAATAGACTTCGCTAATCTTGTTGAGAATGAATTTGATTTTGTTGAAGATTTTGACAATATTGGTTGGAAGATTTATCAAGTATCGGCTCACAGCCCTAGATGTTCTAGTCAAGGAATCATGCAGGTGTGCAAATGCTAACAAGGATGAAGAAGTCTCAAGTGTTACTTGTGACACCCGAAACCCCAAAATAACATATATATAATAATTTATACTAGATTTTTTAAATAAATAAATAAAAAATCGCAGCAGATAAAGAAAATTTGTTTCCAAAGAAATAAAAAAATTTGTAACTAATTTAGAATATCACATTCCTCAAAGTACACAACAATTCAAACTTTATTCCTCAACTAAAACAGTGCAATCTCAATGAACTTTATTTAACTATAATTTCTTGATTTAATTCCAAAAAATTACTAGTACTCATAAGATTTTCATACAAAAGATCATTTCTAATTAAATAAGTAAAATACAATTTACAACACTTAATTTCCAGTATCACCTATTAGAGCGGAATTTCTCCAAACTTGAACCTCAAGACTCATTAACCTGTAATAACTGCAATTTCGCAAACGCAAGGCCATACCAGTCAAACACAAACAATGAAAGAGGTGAGTTTCAAAACCATGTTAATAGTATAATATAAGTAAGACGAACACACAATTAATCATAATAAAATTGTATTTTCACACAAACATTCCTCAAGAAAAATATCACATTATAAAGTTAAAATCACTCAAGGAAAATCAATACATTTCACTATAATATCAAATCATCTAAGAGAAATTATTATTGCATATGGTACATATTAATCACAACAAAACAATCATAAGAAAATCCAATGTTATGCATGAGCTTAAACTCTACTTCTACTACATGATGTGGTACCATTCTAACTCTGAAGTACTTGGTTAGCAGGCTTGATATACTATGTCACTACCCTAGTGAACGGACAATTCAAATTGGCTAAGTCCTCATAGATCCCATCAACCCAACCCGAGACACATATATGCGACAATAGAGGTAAACGTGTGTTGCATGGTAGCTCATGACATTTGGAGTGCTACCTCCAAGTCAGCTAGGAATTCCTCACCCATATACCTCCAAGGTCTAACAATCTTGTCTTAAGACTTAACAACAGATCACCACAATCAAACTCATTCAGTTGTACTTTCCTGAAATAACTAGGTTTGTCAAGCCTTACCTATATTATGATGACAAAATAATCTCCACTCCAAAAATTCTCAATATCTATTTTCTCACTTTGTTGACCTATAATACTCCATTAAGACCGTCAACCGTCATCTCAAGCACATAATGGAATCGCCACTATTTCATCAACTATGGGGTTCCTTCAATATTCTCATCACAAATTTATAATATCACTATCATTAATCATACATCATTACATAAACTCATCACAAATTTATAGGATCATCATAACAATCAAGAGATGCATTGGTCTTCTTTTCTTTTCCAAGAGCATCTCGAGAGTATGAGAAGGAGAGAAAAATGCAAGCTAAGGTGACTATTGTGGTTGATGAGGAAGAAGAAGATGAAAATGCCAATAAGAATGAAGCAAACTTCAATCTAAGCAAGAGACATAAGGTAAGGCTCTCTATTGAGCCTAATCATACTTCTATTAACATTAGTAGTGTTATTGGTAATGACATGTCTGAACTTGAACCTACTAACACAAGCTCCGAACCCCTATCCAAAACCAAACATTTGATTTAACCTTAATTGCTACACCATATGAATCAAAATCATTTGTTGAGCCTTCATCTACACCCGCTAACTAAATACAATTAAATACCATTAAGGTTTCCTCAAGCTCTGATTAAGATATAGAAACCTATGATGAGATGTTTGAAGCACTCTTTGAGATATAGAAGGAACTTATACCCATTTAACATTGAGTTCCCATCCTCGCAAAAACACTGCCTCCACATCACCAACTTCACACCTGCCTTTGAATCACACACACAATTGCTTGAGGATCTTATCCACATAACATATGATATAGTAGCTCAAGTTGTACATGACTTAGTCTTTGAAAACTTCATCAGATGTCTCGTTTGCTAAACACTAAAGCCAAACTCAACCTAAACCTGAAACTTCCATTCCTTTAGATCTTGCCCCTTTTATCCCATTTATTACCTCTAATTATCCCAACTTATATTAATTTATATTAATTTGTTACTTCGTTCACTACTAAACTTAATAGCATAAAGATGACGAATGATCATAGTTTGAATCCTAATGAAGTATTAGCCTAGTGGGACAAAGTTCTCTTTTTATCATAAATTGGATTATGCATAACATTTGAGGCATATCTGCTTACAATTCAAGTGCTTTCAAACATATTGCAGAGATCCACCACCTTAAGGCCTTTCACTTTCAAAAAGCTTATGAAGACCATACTAGGAAGACCCGGACTGATGCATCAAAAAGTACACCATGTGAAGCTACCTCTCCCTCTACCATTGTATATCTTGAAATACTAGTTCTTGCCCCTTGGAACCATTGATGTTTTTTGTGATCATTCAACAAGTTGAGAACCCTCTTTTGGATGTCCTTGTCGTTATTGCTTCAGGATCTGCAGAGACTGCCTCTAAAGGCCCTTATGTCATTCCTTTTGCACTTTCTTTTAACCCTTCTTAGTTTGTAAAGAAGGGAGATTTTGAAAAATGAACGCTAAAAATGAGGCATTTGTGGAACATACAACCAAGAATAATAATACTTTAAGACTGATCTTAGCTAGATTGATCAACCTTAATCCTTAATTTACCAAAAAAATTCCTTTGTCTTTTATTTGGATGTGTACTTGTTTTCGTTCTATCTTATGTACTCTTAAAATAAATTTATGAAAATAATATTTATCTCTCTCTTCCTTTTGTGCTATTTACTTCATATATATATATATATATATATATAAAGAGTATACGTTAATTTATATATATATATATATATATATATATATATATATATATATATATATATATATATATATTATATTTTTTAAAGAAAAATTATTCACAAAAATAGATCTTTTCCATCATCAAAAAGGGGGAGATTGTTAGAGCCATGTTAGTTTGAAGAACAACGACCTTTAATTATTTTGATAATAACAAAAATTATTTTGTAGGAACAATGACCCTTGAAAAACTATGTATGATTTATTAGTGTTGAAAAACTTCAAATACATTGTGAGAGAATACCTTGTAAATATTTTCTTGTGAGAGTTATTCTGTAGAGAAAAAAAAATTAAACACTCTTTGTAACTTAACCCAATAGTGGATGTTGTCCTCAATAGCTTGACTGTACTAAGATAGAAAGTTCAGAAGACTTTAACACACTTAGATTGACTAGTAGATGTTTAGTGGACATGTGATACTTTTAGTGATTAATGGATTTAATCATTTAGAGTGAAAATATTGGACATAACTACCTTGTTAGTGATGAACCAATATAATTTGGCTTGTGTTTCTTCTCTTTACCTCTTTATTTACCTTTGCTTTATCAGACTTTTATTTTATCAATTTTTTTTTTAATCTTAAAAAC
>NC_021164.2:44203091-44204827 GCF_000331145.2 Cicer arietinum
CCCCCCCCTCTCTTTCTTGTGTTTTTCTGTTTTAAAAAATGTCCTAAGACTTAAGGCATGTGAAACCTCTAATATTGTTATGTTATATGTTCATCAACATGTCCAAAATGAGCATGAACCCTTTATGAATGACTCTCAATATATGTTAATTATGAAGAATGAACCAATTATGAAAACATGGTAGCTTCAATTTATCTCTCATATTCATTAGATGAAGCACTCGAGGATTACTCTTGATATTCATGAAGAATGAACCCTAGATACCTTGTTCCATGAAGATGCAAACACTAGTATCGCTCCTATAGATATCATTGGAAGGAGACGTGTTTGTATAAGACACTAAATGGGTTGCCTTAACTGCTAGCAAGAAAACACTTAATTGGAAGGAGACAAGGTTTTTCGAAAAGCAAACTTCAGATATGGTAAAGCATTTTAAGCCATTGTTCATTAAAGCTACTATTTATGGTAAGATGTTCAACCTAGTCTTTGTTGATGACGGAGTTGCCCTCAATGTAATGCCAATACTAACTCTAAAGAAATTGGGTAAAAACATGGAGGAAAATAGCCAGCTTCATGAAAGTAGCCTCTAATGCCTTGGGTGTCCTCTTAGCCGAACTCTTGGTAGGGCCAAAGGAAATAAAATCAACCTTCTTTGTCATAAATGGAAAATTATCTTATTCTATCATATTTGAAAAGGATTAGATCCATACTAGTGAATGTGTACCATCAATACTCCATCGGAGGCTCATGTTCTAGGCTGGTGACAAGTTAGAAATTGTGAAGGTTGACAAGAATCCTTTCTCAGTTGAGCATAAAATGTTTGAAGCTTTGTTCTATTCTCCGTATTTTAATCCTATAACGAGTCCTTACGTGTATGCGAAGGGAGCTCTAGAAACGCGCAATCTCAATCATGTTTAGTCATGAAATCCCTATTTTAACTCCTTGTTTAGTCATGCAAAGAGTATAAATTCAAGAAAAACATAAAACATAAAAATGTTGAATTATTGGAAGACTGAAATTAAGTTTCGTCGTGGAATAATTAACGATCAAGCGTCGCAAAATTGTAATTCAATTAAATTAGAAACCGAAACCAAATTCTGTCAAATAAACTTAATCAATCCTATTGAAATTCAATTTAAGCAATCAAAATATCAATATAATCAAATAAACAAGAATAGAAATTGACAGTGTAACCTGAATCTCAAGGTGTTAATAAAACTCTGAACTCGTGGATTAATCTTATAAAATTAGCATTCCATGAAATTAAAATAAAATTGTTTATTTCTTGTAGCAATTTGAATCCTAATTTTTTCGTCCTTAGAAAAGAAACAAAACTGTCAATATATAGTACTTGATATTGGACTTTAGGGTTTAGGGTTTAAAAACAAGTGGCCCGCTAATTAAAATTATTACAAATATCTAGATTACGAAATTTGCAATTTCTGCCTAGTAAAGTTCGGAATTGGTCTTTCCTTCCAACACAAAAGTTGTAGCTCAGAGTTTTATCTTTCCAGCGTCTGCTCATATGTGCTAATCCGATATCCAGAGCTCAAGTTATGACCTACAGAGCGAGAAAGAGTCAAAATATAAATAATAAAATTAAAATGCAAATAATAAAATTATAATTCAAATTTGACCCAAAGATTTGAAACAAGAAAAATATTAATCTAAGTTATAAAGAGCTTTTAAAATACCAAACTAAAAAGCTAAAAACATGTGCCCAAATGCTATGATCA
>NC_021164.2:44205445-44236286 GCF_000331145.2 Cicer arietinum
AAAAAAAAAAGCACCCCCGAACTTATACATGAATAATATCTTATGGAAGCATGTATGGAAGTGGTTGACTTATGAATTAAAGAGTTAGTTGATTACTTAAAAGATCCTTTAATCTTAGTCGACTTCAAGTTGAAGCAAAAGGCAATAAACTATGTATTAGCATATAGGGTTTTGTATAAAAGAGAACGCAAGGGTCTTGTCTTAAAATGTGTACGGATGGTACAGTTTTTCAAAATCATGGTTGAGGTTCATGAAGGACATTGTAGATCCCACGGGGCTGGTCCCATAATGAAATGGTTGATTTATCACCATAGGTATTATTGGTCAACCATAACAGTTGACTGTTTCCAGTATGCTACAAGATGGAAAGCATGTCAGCTATGTAGACCTATACAAAGGGTACCATCTGAATTACTGCATCTAGTAATCAAACCTTGGCCCTTCAATGGATGGGCTATGGACCTAATTGGGAAAATATATATCCTACTTCCAAAAAAAAATATATGTGTTCATCATAGTGACCAATGACTACTTTACTAAATATGTAGAATCCCAACCGATGATAAATGCAAGATAAGATGAAGTGATTAAGTTTATTCAAACCCTGATCGTCTATAGATTTCACATTCTTGAAACTAATATGACAAATCAAGGGACAATGTTTACTAGTGATAAATTGGTAACCTTTATGTAAATGTTTGGGATTAAACTTATGCATTCATCTCCTTATTATGCCCAAGCCAATGGGCAAGCCGAGGAAACCAACCAAATTGTCAACTTTATCGGGAAAAATATTGAGGACAAGTTGAAGAAGTGGCATGAAACCTTGCAAGAAGTTCTATGGGCTATAAGGTACTCTAAAGTAACTGCAACAAGTTTCACCCTGTATTGGCTCACTTACAACGAACTCTAAAAGCAGGTTGAATAGAGTTCGAAATTTTCGAAAAATAATTTTGAAAACTTTCAAGTTGCACCACGATTAAATGCTTTATTGTGATGGAATCATTTGATTACGCACATAGGATATACGGATTTATTCGACGATGGTATATGAAATAAACAACACACAATTCAATAGGGACTTGTATAAGAAGAAAAAAAAGTTAATTGATTAAATTAGTTTTAGAATTTTTTTTTAACACTTCAATCAAAATATGAAGATTTAGAGTTAGAAAGATTCACACAAATAATTTATATAGGTTCCTCTACTTCGTTCTCGCTCGTAATACCCATTACTGGGCTGATTTACAAATGGGTGAAATTGGATTATGTTTTTCTTCTTTTAAACAAATTAATTACAATGAACTTCACACTAAAACAAACCACTAAGCACTAAGTAATATAAAGTTGAACGAGTGTCTTTGTTAAAGCTAAAACCTTGAATTCTGAATACTTAGAGAAATCTTTTTTGAGTTTTTGTTATATTTTCTTCTTCAAAATTGATCCTTTTATACAGCATGAATTATGATTTCAATATTTTCCCAAACAAATTCTGAGCGTATCTTCCTTGTGTGAGGTCAACAAATATCTTCACAAAAAATAAACCTTGATAGATACTGTTTGAGAAAATGATCGTTGAAGTTTGATTAATTCCAAAAAGAATCTTCAATCAAATCTTCTAGAATGATTATGTTCGAGAATGTCCAAATGTCACTTGAAAATAATTCTCCTTGAATCTTCCTATTGCGATGTCAATAGAGATCTTCACAAAAAATAAGTCTTGATAGATATGGTTTGGCAATATGGCTGTCGGAGTTTGATTAATTCCAAAACGAATTTTCAACCAAATCTTCTAGAATGATTTTGTGTGAGAATGTCCAGATAGTGCTTGAAAATAATTCACATTGAATCTTCTTTCATACGTTTGTTTAAAAGCAGTGGAAACATATCATAATCTATTATTGGACCATCATAATTATGAAAACAACTTAGGCTTCATCAGAACATTGACTTTCCATCAAATTCGTTGACTTTCTTCATCGGAACATAACTTGATCATCAGAGTTAGATGTTGTGTTGTTTGGTTTAGGTAGTCAGAGGCAGAACTGCGTGACATGGAATTAGTGGCTTAGATAACATCATCTTTTGCATCTTCAAATCATGTTGCTTATTAGAGGCGACATCTTTGAGCAAGTTGCAGTCTTTTGAGCAAGCAGAACTTGAGTTTCAGAGACAACTCGAATAAAACTCTTAAAATAACTCTTATATATGTATGACACATGATCACTTAAAAAAATTACATGAGTTTTTCTTGTAATCATGACATCCATGTATGGTTGTATGATCAAGATTTACCTCTCTCATTGTAAAACTTGTCTCATTTGAAATATGTTTCTCGTACCTCATGATTAATGTTCCTCTTCAATAATTTACAATTTTATTTATGACTTCGGTAATATTTTTTGATTTTTTTTATTATTGTCTTTATTTTTATTGCTTTCTAGTTTGATAAAATAATTAAAACGTTTGATATTTGAACATCAATGATTAATTTTTAAAAATTAAAAATCATTTTAATTTAAAACTTGGCTTTACAAAGTTCAATAATAAAACACAGGAATACTGTGAAAAAATTTATTCTATTTTTTCAACGCCTTTTGATTAATAATAAATTCATGAAAATAATTAAGCGTAAAATATATCCCTAAAAATATAAAATGTCATTTTAGTTTCTAACTCAGCAATAAAATCTAAATTAGTGTACAAATCATCAAAATAGTCCTTAAAAATAATTTATTATCATAAAAGTATCTGAAATATACAACTTACTGTCAAAATAATTAATAATTATTATAACGTCGAGGACTAAACTAACTAACATTTTGGTTATTTGACTACTATTTTGGAGTTTTTGTTGAGTCAATGATCCAAATGACAACGTCTTTTATATTTTCAGTGATTAAAATGGTGGTTTATCTAAATAATTAATGAGAAAATTTAAAAAATAATGAAAAACATTAATTGTGAGAAGAGAGAAACAAGCATTATTAATGTGAAAAAGATAAATTTTAAAATTTTAAATAAAAAATGTAAATTACATCGAAATGTATTTATTTAAGTAATTTCTTAAAAGAAATGCTTAAATTTTTTTTGGGTCTAAATAAAAATGTATAGGTCACTAACATACACCTTTTTAAATATATATGTGTAAATTAGCAAACTCTTATGAGAGTCGCTAGTTAACATTTACTTAAAAAATAGATGCTGTATATTAGCATTCCTACCCACTTTCTATTTGAACAAAACACTATTATCTCTTTTAAAAAAACCACTTCAATAAATTGATATCAATCTTCACAAAGAAAATGTATAGATTGTTAATATATACCTTCTAAATTATAGGTGTGTATAAATTAACAATTCCTTAGATGAATATTTATGTTTTCACTTTTCAAGAAAAAATGATATTTCCCTAAATGGTATTTAAGAAAAACAAAAATCTTACTGACAAAACAAAAAGACATAAAACCATTGTTTTTTACACAATAATAAATGTCATTTTAGTTAAAAAATTATTTTAAAATAAATGTTATTTTTTATTTTTAGAGTAACTGTAATTATTTAATTGTATCATTCAATTCAATTAATATTATGTAAATAACTATCAAGACATCAATTCCACTTTAGTATTTATTATAGTAAAAAAATAAAAAACATATTCCCTTTGTTGCTAATTATAACACCCCTTGACACATTTGTTTGTCTATAATTTAAAACTTTTTGCAAATTTATCTATATATATATATATATATATATATATATATATATATATATATATAATTACAAATATATCACTTATTAATACTATTAAATTATCTTAGAATATCAAATATTAACATTGAATGCATCTATACACAAAATATAATTTAATAATAGTCATACATAAATTATCCACTTTATTTGCACTAACAACTTTTCTTAATATACATAAAAAATATTATAAAGTCTTATGAATAAAAACAAAGAATAGTTTAATAAGAATAATTTGACAAATTAATCATTTATTTCTATTTATTATATTTATTAATATGTATATAAAAATCTTAAATAACAGTTGATTTTTTGAAGTGAAAGGAATATTAAAATTTAAGTTTAATTGCAGTTTTGGTTCCCCTATTTTAGCTGAATCGCGAAAGTAGTCACCCCATTTTGTTTATCCCCAGTTTTGGTCCCCAAACAGAATTTTGGTCCAAAATTTGATAAAATTTCATTTTTTAAAGCCGTACTACATCATTTATTATCATATATTTGAGGTAAAATTGTTGCAAATGAGATCTTGAGGTATGGTGTGACTTAAATAAAAGCAAAAAAATGAAATTTCATGATGTTTTGAACTAAAATTATGTTTGGGGGACCAAAACTGAGGAGAAACAAAAATGGAGGGACTACTTTTGTGATTCAAACTAAAATAGGGGGACCAAAACTGCAATTAAACCTAAAATTTATAAAGAGAGTATTTTTCTTTTCAACTAATCTTAATTCACAACAATATGATCTTTTATATATATATTTATATATATATATATATATATATATATATATATATATCTTATATTAATTTCTTTTAATTAAATTATAACTAGAAACTTTGTATACTATTATGTATTTCAGCTTACTATGTTGGGTTCGTGGGTGCAATAATACAACTTCCATCTTCTCTCATCTTAATGTTTTTACAAGCTTTTAATATATGTTTGAATTGGTTAATTTAGAGTATAAAATATATTTAAATTAATTATTTGAAATATATAATTAAAATATTTTAAAAATATTAAGGATGAGAGAAAAAGTCACGTAGCAAAGCATATCTGTTCCAATCTCTTTGTAGTTAGGTCACGTGTCTTAGGTTAAGGCCCAAACCTAAAGTGGAGGGCACCGCTTAAGGTTAGCTAATATCGGAAAATTTTATCTTCTATTCTCCACAAACATAAAGAAATGACTTTTTTTGTTCATATATAAATCTTGAAATTTGTAATTAAAAAATTTAGTGTATACCTGCAAAACTTGTTAAGTTTTCTGGCAATTAAAATTAATAATATTTTTAAAGTTATTATTTTTATTATTAAAATTTATAATATTATTATTTATTAATATATTTTATTTTACTTTATTAATAGCATTTTAAATTTTTAAATATTTATAATTTATTAAATAATAATTCAAAATATTAATAAAATAGAGAATATATATATATATATATATATATATATATACTAGTAGATGATCGCATCCATCCCAAGAATGCGACCTTCTGTTAAGGATAAAAAAAATTTATTTTACATTGTTGCATTTCCAGATTGTGATCAACAACTGAAACTAAAAAGTATAATATTTCTATATTATTTTTTGGGAGTGTCACATTTTGATGAAAAAAAATATTAAAAAAAAAGTCTAATTTTGTTGGTTTAAAATTAAGATTATTAGAAAAAACATTTAAAAATATAAATGACAAATTTAAAACTAAATATGAAATGAAGAAATATTTTATTAAAAAAAATATATGACTAATTTAATATTTTTTGTATAACATAAAAGAAATATTTTTTATATTAATATCTTTTTTTAAATTCTACACCAAATCGCTCTTCATTGAAAATAAAATATCAAATTGTCTTACTTTTTAAATCCTTTAGAAGTCACAGTTGGGCATGTGATCAAATGAAGAAATATTTTTTTAGGCTGTGTAGGAGGCAGTATCCTGGGTATGCGACGATGTAGTAAGGTAAAATAATTTCTTTTGCCATTTCATAATTTAGTTATCGTTTATTTAATAAATTAAAAATAATTTAAATATTTAAAAAATTAAAATACTATTAATAAATAAAATATATTAATAATAATAATAACAACAACAACTGCCCTACATCAAAAATATAATCAATAACTATTTAATGTATTTTATTTTATGTTATTAATATAATTTACTATTTTTAATTATAATTATTTTTATTTTTATTTTATTAATTTTTATTTATTAGATCTAATAAATAGAAAAGGATAAAATTGTTAACAAAATAGAATTAATTATTTGTAAAACATGATATAATTGTTATAATAATATATATTGATATATAAGATACGAATGAGTTGTTAAAAATAATTATAATAAAAAATAGTAAATTATATTAATAACATGAAATAAAATACATTAAATAGTTATCAATTATTTTTCTAGTGTAGGGCAGATATTATTATTATTATTATTATTATTATTATTATTTATTAATATATTTATTTTATTAATAATATTTTGATTTTTTAAATATTTAAATTATTTTTAATTTATTAAATAATCAAGAACTGAATTATTAAAATGGAAAAGAAATTATTTTATCTCACTAGATAGTCAGCATCCTCAATAGAGGAGCGAAAATTGTTATCAAAATAAAATAAAATTAAAGGACTAATTTATTTACAAATTCGTCGGAGTTGTTAAAATAAAACAAAATAAATACATATGTGAAAACAAATAACTTATTATATTATTTTAATAATTTTATCGCATTTTATAAATAATTTTATATTATTATAACAATTTTATCTTATTTTACAGATAATTTAGTCACTTAATTTTAATTTGTTAACAACTTTCTCCTATTTTTCTTGTCCAGATCTAATAAATAAAAATAATAATAATTAAAAATAATAAATTATATTCATAACATGAAATAAATTATATTAAATAGTTATTAATTATTTTATTAATAGTATTTTAATTTTTTAAATATTTAAATTATTTATAATTTATTAAATAATCAATAACAATGGTTGAAAAATTTACTTTAACTCACTACATGGTCTCATCTTATCTTCAGGAGGCGATCTCTTATTCAATTTAAAAAAAAAAATGAGGCGTAGAAAACTCGATTGTGAATCAAAAGTATAAAAAGTGAAGTTAGTGATTCTGCTACAAACATTTCCTATCCCATCTAACAAAGTAACCACTAATCTCCTTCGCAAACAACAACACAATGAGTTATGAGATACAAAGATGTTACTAAACCTTGCCAAATCAATAAGACAGGTTCGATGACAATAAATGTGAATCAATTTTCAACAGTTTTTATGTTAAAATTAAAATGAAAAGGTAAACTAAATTACAGAGAACAAGCCAAAATAGACCTATCACAGCTAATTCTCGTTCCAAAAAAGATTAACTAATTAATAAACCGATCGCTTTCAATGGCCCACAAACTTCGATTTTAGATACCCCTAATCCTATCCTATGAGCTTTCACGCAGCATTGTCTGCTGGTCTCACTACACACGTTAATTCAACATTCCACACTCACATAGGCGGCGCGTCGATACACCTCCGGCAAATCAGCCCCTCTTTCCCACTCTCCGGTCACACAATCATACACCAAAACAAATCCTTCTTTTGAACCGCCCCTCCTCTCTGCGTTCACGCATCCAGCAACTTGGATCAACACAACCTTTTCTCCCATTCCCACACAACTGAATCTCATTCTTGTATCCACTCTAACCTGCACAGGCAGCGGCGGACTCTTTATCCTACACCACTCTCCCAACGCGCCACCGCGACCTCCACATTTCCTCTGTGCCTCAAAACTCCAAAACCAAAGTTCCACCGTATGGCTAGTCAGCACGTATACTTTTCCAGCAGAAGCACAAGCGGCAACCACGCAACCTCCGCCGGGAACCGCACGACTCCTAAGCCAATTACGTCCTTCCACGTCATACAAATCCATTGAGCTAGCATAAGCTGCGCGAGCCTCAGTTCCCAATACAGCGCGTGAGATTTCGTTCTGCTCTGCCGCGCCAATTCTCAACCCACCAATGACGTAGAAAACTCCGTCGGTAGAAGCTCCAATGCAACCGTACCTCCTCCTCGGCGCGTGCGAAACCACGCTCCACGTGTTTGTTATTGGATCATACTCTTCAACCGCAGAAGTCCTGGAACATCCACCTGCGATGTATATTTTCCCGGAAACGGCGGCCAGTGCGAATTTCTTTCGAGGGAAGATCATGTTGGAGCGAGGGACCACCGTTCCCGCCCATGTGTCGTACCGCACAGTAGCATTACTCCCGACGATGAAAATTCTGGAACCAATCGAAGCGACGCGCGCTTGAGATATGAGAGAATGGAAATTATGGAGGGAGATAGCGTCGTAGCAAGGGAGGAAAAAGGAAGGGTTCCAAGCGCCGTCGAGGAGAGATGCGGCGGAGAATCCGAAATCGGTGGCGGTGAGGGCAATGGCTGTGTGGCGGATGAGTTTGAGGTGGCGGCGGAGGTCGGAGAAGTCGGAGGAGTGGAGGATGCGGGACCAGCGACGGCAGACGAGGGAAAGGCAGACGAGGGAAAGAGAAGGAAGGGAAGAAGGAGGAACGCGAGTGAGGAAATCTAAAACGATGTCGTCTGGGAGGGAGGATATTGTGGTGGCGTGTGCAGGGGAAGTAGGGTGGGGTTGCGGTTGTGATGAGTGTTTTGTGGTTGTTGTTGTTGTGGTATCGTGAGGATTGGGAAAGCAAGATTTCATGAGCCATGTGAAGTGCCGTGAGTTGCAGCTTTCTCTCTCTGGACTCATTTGGTGAACCAGTTAGGATGCTGCTGGCTACGATACCTCTTTCTTTCCCTGGATTTTATTTCGCTAAGTTTCATGACAATACAAACAAAGTTTGTTGCTGAAGTAATGACAAAAAAGAAAAAAACTTAAACAAAAATGCTACTTACACCCTCATTTTCCTACCTACACTTCTCTTTTTTTTTAAAAATGGTCATTTTAAAAGTACATTTACTCAGTTCAAATACGTTTACGTTTACTAAGTTCAAGTATGTTTACGTGAACTGAGTTCACGTACAATCTGATATTTTTACAATTTCACAATGTACGTGAACTCAGTTCAAGTACATTTACGTGAACTCGGTTCACATACAATCTGAGATTTTTACTATTTTACAATATACGTGAACTCAGTTCACGTGAACTCAGTTCAAGTACGTTTACGTGAACTGAGTTCATGTACAATCTATGATTTTTATAATTTTACAATGCACGTGAACTCAGTTCAAGTACGTTTACGTAAACTCAGTCCAAGTATATTTACGTGAACTCGGTTCACGTACTGAGTTTATTTACAATTTTACAATGTACGTGAACTCAGTTCAAGTACGTTTATGTAAACTCAGTTCACGTACAACATGAGATTTTTACAATTTTATAATGTACGTGAACTCAGTTCAAGTACGTTTACGTGAACTCAGTTCAAGTACGTTTACGTGAACTCAGTTCAAATACGTTTACGTGAACTGAGTTCACGTACAACCTGATATTTTTACAATTTTACAATGTACGTGAATTCAGTTCAAGTACGTTTACGTGAACTCAATTCACGTACTACTTGTGAGTTTTACAATTTTACAATGTACGTGAACTGAGTTTACGTACCACCAATGAGTCTCAAACTCCATTAATTATGCAATCTTAAATCACGTACGTTTACGTGAACTTAATTTACGTACTATATGAGATTTCTACAATTTTACAACGTACGTGAATTCAGTTCACGTAATGTTACCACATACGTGAACTCAGTTCACATAATGATACAACGTACGTGAACTCAGTTCACGTAAAATCCCCAGATTTTAAAAAAATTTACGAACTCAATAACAGAACAATAAATCTGATGGATGAGTTATGATGATTTTGTGATATGTGAGTTTTGAGTGGTTAAGAGTGGTGATGAAGGGATAAATGGAGTTAAAGAATATTATAAATATGCAAGGGTAATTTGGGTATTATGTTTTTTTTATTTAAAAATAGGGGGGTGGGTAGTAAAGTGAAGGGTGTAGGTAGAAAATTCGAAACTTAAATTCGTCCCTAACAAATAAAAAATATAAATTTATTTAAGATTTTGTTTGGTAAAAAAAGAAATTGTGGACTCACATATAAGTTAGATAATACTTCTTCCATCTCACAATAAAGAGATAGAGAATAAATATTTTTCTAAATTATTCTTCTTAATTATTATTGTGTTTCTAACTATCATAACTGTATAGTAGAATAATATTTTAAAAGTAACGTACATAGTAATAATTGAAGAGTATAATTAAAGAAAAAAAATAAAGTTGGATTGAAAATGACATTCATCTTGATATATTTTTTTTAATAACCATAACCATGTATCTAGAAAATTGTAGTAATTCTTACATTTATAAATTTCAGAGGCAATCATATAAGTTTTCATAAGTACAATAATTGAAATGTCATTATAATTACATAATACATAATATGCAAAACATCCTCTAATGTACTAAAATATAAAATAAGTTACAATTTCAACACACATTACTAGATGGTCTTATTATTTGATGTTCGAATTCCTACCTCAAGTCGTCCTGCTATAATATATAAAAATATGGGATGAAATAATAATTTTATGAGTTCAATAAAAAAAGGGAAAGGACAATCCAAATAATTTTTTCTTAAATGCAAGGTCAAGCATAAACATGAGTATGCAATTTTATTTAAGAAAAACAATTCTCAATTTCCATTCCTTTTCCTTAAAGTATGGAAAAGTGCACGTTCCTTCCTTTTCCTTAAAGCATGGAAAATGCCTCATCATTTATCTCGATGTGGGTCACCAAGATAATTAGAACCTCTTGATAAAGTTGGCTTGGTCGTGATCCTAATCAGTGTCTCAGTTGTTCTTCCTTTACATATGTTTTATTTCTGAAAAAAGTCCTCAATGTCCCACCATAACTGATTAAGATCATGCATGTCACGACATTTTATATATGATACATACTTAATTATCACATCAATTGCAATTGATTAATTAACTTCAACATAATAAAATTTTAAAAAAGTAAGTACATGTTAGTCTCAAGTCAATTATTTAAGGTAAATTACAATTAGAGGGGATTACAATTAGAGGATGGCTTGATCAGAGGAAGTCACTTCAAAGGATAGACTTGATCCAAGGAAGTCGCGTTACAGGAAGAACTAGATCAGAGGAAGTTTGAACAGAAGAAGAATTGGATCAAATGAAGTTTGAACAAAAGGAGAACTAGATCTGAGGATAATTGATCAGAGGAAGAACTGGATCAGAGGAAGTCTGATTAGAGGAAGAACTGGATCAAAGGGAATCTACGCCCAAAAGGAATTTTAGAGGATACATGGAACTTCCAGATGGAAAGTTTAGAGGATATGTTAACACGAATAATACACCAGTTAGTCCATTAACATCTCACCCTTATTCATTCAATCCTTAACACATTATAAATGTTTACACACACATATGCAAAATGGATAAATTTTGAAGAGCAGAATGCAAGTTTCAATGGTTCCTACATGCCAAACCTCACAATTTCCTCACTCTCAGTTTTAAAGGTTCCATTATTTCAAACCTAGAAAAAAAATTCCTAACAGTAAATGAACTTAAAATCGACCCAGAAACCCACATGCAATTGTGAAAATTTGTTCGAGGAAAAGAACTCACACTTTTGATAAGGACCAAATATGAGATTTTACGATTTGGTCTTTCTCTTCTTTTACGGTTTTCTTGGTTGTAGACGATTCTAAAGATGAAGGAAAAGGCATGCACGAGATTATATTGGAGGGAGAGAATTTCCAATGGTTGCTTCTATTGAAGGATCCCGGGGGAGAAAAAAAGGGAATATTGATGATGAACACTAACAAAGTGAAAAGAAGGTGTTAGGATGGAAGAGAAAGTAGGGTTGGTGGTGAAAGAAAGGAAAATGTTGAATGGGTTGATGCACTCGTGAGTGAGAGGGAGAAATAGAAAAATTGACACTTTTACTTGTTAATACTACCACTTGTCCACTCCGACTTTGAATATACTAAATATTACTAGAAAATATTGTATGATGTTTAACAAAAAAAAATTAATAATCTAATTACTATCTTAATCTGGTAAATATTTTTAAGGCTGTGAGATGAGTTGTTATATTTTTTTTTGTTAAAGTGACATTCATTGTGAGACTCATTGTTTAGATGTCACAAATTGATAAACATTAAATGACATCCAATAAGTTAATAGAGGATAAGCTATTAGATTGAATTTGAAGTATTTGATAAAATTAGTCGGTCGAACAAATTGATAAACATAAAATGACATCCAAATGTATTTTTAATCTAATAGGTTTAGTTACAATTTCACTCACCTTATTTTCACTCGATAGTTCGCAGAGTTGACTTTGCTAAGTGTCCATCTCCATGAATGACACGTGTGCAAATTGCCACTTTAGAACATATGTTTGCTTCTATTTTTATAAATAGTCATCTAAGGCTCTATAATCAAGGCTACTTGACTCATTTCTAGATGTCATTCATTGTTTATAATATTTAATATTTTATATTATTCTCAGTTAAATGGGAGTTTATAAGATCGCACGATAGAACAATTAAATCAAAAAGTAAAAATTAAGTAAACTATGACAGAAACAAAAAAATGAATATATATATATATATATGATACATTGTGTCATTTTTTAAGCCAACTCTGCAATCATTCTTATTACAGCTGTCACCTAACATCAACATATTTTGAGACAATGTTGCATTTCTGGATATCATTCATTATTTATAATATTTAATATTTTATAATATTTTTTGTTAAATAAAAAATGATTAAAATTTAATTAAATAGTAATTTAATAGATTAATGATTAACTCTAAAATTGTTGTGACAATAGACGTAATATATATTTATATGCATTGTTTTATGTCACTTATTGTTTATAATATTTAATATTAAGTTAATACGTTATATTATTTCAAATTAAATGAGTCTATAAAATTTAATTAAATAACTATTTAATTAAATAATAATTTAATTGATTAATAATAAAATAAAATAAAATAAATTGAGTTTGTAGTACATAAGGTCTACTATGAAAAAAAAAACGTAGAAAAACCTTTTGCATATAAATTTAAGAGAAATTGTTGCTTGTTGCGTCTAGTCGTAATATTACTAAAAAAAGTTTAACTCGGAAATTGGTTCGTATTCGGTGATATTGGTATTTATATGAAAACTTTGAGAACTTTTGATTATGTAGTATTTGCATAAAAATTAATATAGTGTTTCGTTAAAAAATATGTTTTTAATTTTAGACGGTGTAACTATTTTTGTCACGAAAATGTTGTAATTATAGTTGTGACGTTACCAATTAAAAAATAGTGAATAAATGTTAATAAAAGCTATTGTTTTTTTGTTTTTGTTTTACAAGTATATTTCAAACTAAAAATGATTTTTGCAACACACTAAACTTAACTTAACAGATAGATTTGAGTTACAAAATCATGTGTATCTAAAATTTATGAAATTGATTAACATCAACAACTTATTAGGATGAACCACAAATATAATGAGTGAACTAGAGTTTTACTAAGATGATTGTTTTGAAAACTCTTACATTCATCTCTTAACTAATCTTTCTTTTATAAATGAAGAGAAAGTTGAGAAAAAGTTGAGAACTCATATAAGGTTGAGTATAGCCGACACATTTGATAAGTGTTAGATATCATATAATCACATTTAACACATGTTTATATTAGTATCCATAACGTTTTTAACCAACCTAGAACCCTTGAGTGTAAATAAAGAGTGAACAAGTGGCATAACGAGCGGTTGTCTTTTTCATCTTTGTACAAATTTGAAGATGGAATGGGATTTACCATTAATTTTACTTCATTCATTTTGTATTTTTTTAGAAGATTTTTGATATATTTTTCTTAACAAATAAAAAATTTATTTTCATATTGTTTGATTTAAGACAAGAAAAAAATCTTAATTCTCCGATCGCGATCATTTCAAATTCCCTTTGCATAATATTTAAAAAATCTTCAGATATTTTTTAATTTGTTGAACCAAAATAATATCATCAACATACACTTGAACTATTAATATAACAAATTTATTAATATTTCTAAAAATTATAGTATCCATATTTCCACCTAGAAAAACCATTTTTGATAAAAAATAAATAAAATGAACTCATACCAAACTTTAGGAGCTTGCTTAAGTCCATATAAGGCTTTGGTGAGTTTAAAAATATGATTTTGTTTCCCGTTATCTTTAAAATCAAGAGGTTGATGAACATAAACTTCTTCATTTAAAAATCCATTAAAAAAAATACTTTTATCATCCATTTGAAAAAGTTTAATAAGTTTATGAGATGTATATGCAAGAAGGATTCTTATTGATTTTAACATTGAAACTAGAGCAAATGTTTCATCATAATCAATATATTCTTGTTGATTATAACCTTGAGCAACGAGTCTTTTTATATTTCTAATTACTTTACATTCTTCATCCAATTTGTTTATGAATACCCATTTTTTACCAATGATGGTATAAGTTTGGGGATTTGGAACAAGAGTTCAGACTTGGTTTCTGTCAAATTGAAGAAGTTATTTTTGCATTACCTCAACCCATGAGTTATCAACTGTAGCTTCTTTGATAGATTTTGGTTCTATTTGAGAGATCATTGTCATATTGTTGTTGTTGCCATCTTTGAAAAACATTCTTCTTCTAATGCCATCATATGTGTTTTCCGTGATTTGATATTGTGGATGATCCTCTACCATTCTCCAACTTCGTGGAGATGTTTGAATGAGATATCGATGATTAATCTTATTTTTCTGAAGATTGATTTGTTATTGTTGAGATTGATCTTCTTCTTCATCATAAATCTTTTCCTTTGCTTTGTGCTTGATCGTTATGTCCAAAAGTTATAGATACTTTATCCTTCTTAAAAAATAAGAGAAAACAATGTCTATATCATGTCATATGTCTCAAACAACCGTTGTCCAAGTACCGTGACTTTTTCTTGAAATTATGAAAACCAACCTACATTATAGTTTAATAAGTTCTAATATACCCATACAATCTTGGGTCCTTGAGGGTTAGCTTTTTCTTCAAATATCATTTTTTTCTTAAGATAGTAGTTTGTTTCATAATGGCAAACATTTGAATAGTAAGAACACTTTATTTTTGTTAATGGAGAATGTTCTGATATGAGGTCAGAGTGTTCTTCACTTTTTGGAAATCGATTTGCCTTGATTTTCTCATCCTTTTTCCTGTGAAAACATGCAGAATCAAGACATCCAAGCTTGTTATAGTAAGAACATTTGGTTTTTCATTTTTCTTCTCTTTTTTCTAGTACAAAATAGTTTTCATAAATTTTTTGCTTAAGATTTATTAAAATCAAGTCCAACTTTTTCAAAAATTGATACTTGTGATCCCATTATTTTTTTGAAAGGTTTTAATGGACTTTATCAAATTTGGTAAATAATTTTTAAGATTTTCAACTTGTGTTTTGAGCAGAACGTTCTCCTTTTGGATTGTAGAACGTGTTGGAGACTTGTTCTTAGTGGTTTCATATAAAATCTTTTGTTTTTTTAGACATTTTAAAGTGATAGTCTTGCAAACTTTAGATGACTTTTTGGAATTCATCATTCATAGTTTGACTTTTTTAGACATTTATGAAGTTGGTCTTTTAATGAACCACATTTTTGAGTTAAGAAGTTTGAATCACATAAAAGATTATCAAATTATTTTTACATTTGTTCACATAAAGGACAATAATAAGAGACAACTACCTCATCATTTTGTGAATTTCCCATTAAGCACATGTTTGCTTCTTCACTATCTTCTATATTTGATTCTTCATAATCATCCCAAGTAGTCATATTGGATTTTTTCTTGTATGGCAATTTTCTTGGTGCCTTTTCATTTAAAGAACATTCAGTTTTATAATGTCATAGTTTATTGCATCCATAACAAGTGACTTGACTCTTATCTATATTAGTTTTATAATTTTCCCTTTAGTTTGGGAAATTCATCCTAATTTGATCTCTTCTTTTCATCATTCTTTGAATATATCTTGTGAGAAGAACTACTTCTACTGCTTCATCTTGATCAACTTCTTTCTCTTATGATTCCACTTTTTCATCCTTTTGTGAGGATGATATTTCTTGATAGTTTTGTGATGCTTTCAATGCTATTTCTTTACCTTTCTTCACTGATTTGTCTTCTTGAAGTAAAAATTCACGAGCTCTCAAGGTTATAATCAATTATTCTTCTAATTCAAGTGCCTCAAGATTTTTGGCACGACTTATGCCTATGACAATCGGTCTCTATATGATATGGAAACATCTAAAAAAATTTATCACCTTGTCTTGGGATAAGTAAGCTTCGCCAATGAAGCGCAAGGTGTGACACTCTAACAAGTATCTCACGTTGCGTCTAGTATTAACGTTGAAAACTCAACTATATTTTCTCATAAAATTATTTATTACTCATAATCACCCATAATCAATCACAACTTCCGCACTTTTGTTTCTTTGCAAATCATTAAACTTCACGTTCTCCCTGAATCCCTCTTAATTCAATGGCTTCAAGTTCATCCTCAATCCCCTAAACTAGAAACATCTCCTATGTTCCAACATTACAATGCAACCTAGATCAACTTGAGATTTTTCACGAACTAAAGGTTGACTTCGCAAATCAAGCTGAGAATGAATTTGACTTCATTGAGGACCTTGGTGAGGTAGGTTCGCTTGAATACTTCAACCAGAAACAAGAAGTTGCTTTAGACGTTCTAGTAAAGGTGTTTTGGAGGTTCGCTGATGCAAACTATGATGGAAAGTTATCAAGCATTGTGTTGGGTCTCCTTATCAAGATCACTCAACAATATTTTGATGCCACCACCGGATACTCAGATGAAGGCATGATACTTAAAAATGGGTATGAGTCAAGGGTTAGCTCATTTGGAATCAACAAAGAATAATTCAAAGACCCCAAGGTGAACTCCAAGTCTGTACACCTCAAACCCAAGTATAGAGTTCTATTCAAAATTCTTATTGGGTGTTAGGTGTTCAAAGGTGGATCAATGGACCATGTTAGCAAAGATTGCAAGGGTCTAACATGGAGCATCTCTCAAAGGATCAAAACGAACATTCTGTTGGAATCAATTTGGTTTTATACTTATATTTTTTATGTTAACAAAAATATTTTATGAGAACAATATATTTGACTACACAGAGTATGAAAAAGATTCATGTTTTTGAAGAAAATCAAAAATAAGATTTGATTCAGATTTATGATTGAAGAAAATATTTGACCATGTTGAAAAGAAGATATGATCAAATATTTTTGAAGAAAATATAAAATAAGATTTGATTCAGATTTATGATTGAAGAAAATCTTTGATTAAGTTGAAAAGAAGATATGGTCAAATGTTTTTCACAAAAATCTAAAATAAGATTTGATTATGATCTATGATCTATGATTGAAGAAAATATTTGACCAAGTTGAAAATAATATATGGTCAAGATTTGAAGAAGATTTGATCAAGATTTATCTACAACAAAATATGAACAATATTAATCTAAAGAATTTACAAACTCAATCTGAACAAAATACAAACCAAATCAATCTGAATAAAATACAAACATAATCAATCTAGAAGAATTGCTCATATTGGATTCAGAAATAAAAAATTGACTAAATAACATATTATCAAAAAGAATCTTGCTCAAAAATATTTTTGAATAAGATCATTGTTGACCAAGCTAGGAATAAAGATACAATTCAGAATTAAACAAGTACTAAATTAAAGCCTTAATTTTATCTATACATAGATACTTAAGGCTAAAGAAGAAGATCATCGAAAAATTAGAAAATAGTAGAATAACTAAAGATCAAAATTCCAAATTCATCTTAGAGTTCAAAAAGAGAAACACTTGTTAGAATGAAAAATATTTTCTGAGCGATTTTCTTAAAATGTGATAGTCATTGTTATAATCAACTTGTTAGAAGCAACTACTCATTCCAAAATTTGTATTCAAACCCGACAGTGATGTCAATATGTCTTAAAAAATCTGGAGGGTCAGGTGATTTCTAATTCAGGTTGTTGAACTAGTGGATTAAATGAATGTGCAAACACGAGAAGGGGGAGGGGGAGTTGCATTGTTTTACAAAATTGATAGCTCTTTGCTAATTTGATGACGACTGGTTGGTTTTTATGAATTACTTGGATAAGAAGAAATTAGATTCAGATATAGCAAACAATGAACGCCTAAATAATTTGACACATAGATTTATCCTGGCTTAATCTAGTCCTCCCATTCAGAAAGTTTTAATCCACTAATTCAATTACCTTGAATTACAAAGCACCTGACCTTCCAAACCAGTCTTCCCAAACAGCCTGACAACCCAAGACTTTTGAGGAACTAACCACATTGACCCTACAAGCCAAGTCTTCTCCTAAAAACCTGACAACCCTAGATTGAAGAAGGAACTAAACCATTATCGGGTTGGATACAAAATATTGGAACTTGAGTAGTTGCTTCTAACAAAGGTGATAATAATAATAACTCTCACACTCTAAGAATACAACACTCAGAGAATATTTCTAACCTGAACAAGTGTTTCTCTTTTTGAACTCTAAGATAAATTTGGAATTTTGAGCTTGAGTTCTTCTACTCTTTACTGCTTTTCGATGATTTTCTTCTTTAGTCTTGAGTATCTATTTATCGTTAAAATTTGGGCTTTAATTTAGTCCTTGTTTAATTATGAATTGTATTTTGTTCAGATTGCGTTTGTAAATTCTTCTGATTGATTATGTTCATATTTTTTTGTAGATAAATCTTGATTAAATCTTCTACAAATCTTGACCATAACTTCTTTTTAACGTGGTCAAAGTCAATTATAAATATGAATCAAATCTTATTTTAGATTTTCTTCAATTATAAATCTGAATCAACACTATTTTATTGAGGTGTTTTAGGAAAGAAAAATGTAAAATTACGTTCTCTTCACAAAAGTTTTCAAAAAGATTGTTTTCAAATTCACCATCACGATCACTACAAATTGTTGTGATTGAAAGATATTTATCATTCTGCACTTGTTTACATAAGACAATGAAGATCTTATGTGACTCATCCTTGTGTCTAAGGAATTTAAACCATGTCCATCTGGTATAATCGTCAACAATGACAATTCCATATTTCTTACCACTAACATAGGCAGTTTTGACAGCACCAAAAAGATCTATATGTAAAAGCTCAAGTGGTATGGTTGTGGAAAAGATCCAAATATTCCTCATTCACAAAGACAAGACTTTTAACCTCTTGTTTTTCTATGTTATAAATATTTATTTTGTAAAGATTGTTTTGCCTTTGATCAATAAAAAGAATAGACCCAACAATTTGACCGATTGCCTTACAAGATTTTTGAGTAAAAACAATATCATACCCATTGTCACTTAATTGACTTATGCTCAATAGGTTATGTTTTATTCCTTTACCAACAGTACCATGACCATTTATTCTTCCCTTCTGGTTTCCTCTAAATCCAACTATTCGTTTGACCTTCAGAGTCAAGTCTTAGAACATAGACAATATCATACCCATTGTCACTTAATTGACACAACTCAATTGGTAGTCGAAATGAATGGATAGTGGTACTTATCCTCCAGGTATCAGGTTCGATTCCCATGGAAGGCAAAAACTCGTTATTTCCTACGAAGAGGAGAGAGGGAGGGGGCGATAAGGTCATAATTAATAGTGCCGATAACGGTAAGGGTCAGACTGTTTCACTCTCCATCAAACAAAGGGGGTTTGTTGATGTTCCTCCAACAGCTTCATCATCATAGTTAAAGATAATAGAATATTGGATCTTTACTCAAACATTGTAAGGTGCTTATGCCTTAAGACCAAGCTCTCATACCAATATCAATTGAAGGTTGAGCTAGACACTTACTTGTATCTCCAGAGGCAATTGAATCAAACGCTTGTTTGCATCCTAAGAGGCGTGTATCACCCGACTTAGAAATGTAGAGCATAGAAATGGATTATTCGTATTCCTTTGTATTGATCTAACAATCAGAGGATATAGTATAATATCCTACACAAACAATTGATATTGGAACTACTAAATTGTTCCCACAAAATACATTTTATTGTTATCAAAATAAGATCAGAAATTGTTCTTCAAAGCTTGATTCTAACATATTAGTGATTGCACGTATATTCGGGAATCAAGAAACAAATTATTGGACCTAGCAAGGATGACATTTTTTATGTTTTGTGTTAAATTAAGACATTTGGATGAATGGACAATTACTGTATAGTAAATAGTTGTCACGGTAAGGTTAAAATTGTATCACCAATTTTGTCATTAATTAAGTAGCAATGATGCATCGCTAGATGACACTCATTGTTTATAATATTTAATATTAATTTTACATTTTATATTATTTTATAATATTTTGATATTTATATTATTTTATATTATTTCCAATTATTTTCAATTAAGTGAGAGTCTATAGGATCACACAATAGAACGGTTAAATCGAAAAGTAAAAATTTAATTAAAGAATTATTTAATTAAACAAAATGAATTGGGTATTTTAGCGTACAAGTTCCACTATCGCAGTAAGGTAGAAATATATATATACACACTTATTGTGTCTCCTCTTAACCTAATCATATAATCATTCTTATTGTAGCTGGCAACCGTGCACGTGAATTGAGTAGAGACATGATCATATTGTGGTGTTGGTGATTTGTTATCATCGACGCTTCAAGAGGTAAACACATATTGAAGGTTAGTTTGATTATATGTATCATTCACTATTGGGTGCCCCTAAGGTTAGCCGTGGCAAAAGTACTAGGATGCAAATTGTAAGAAACAAAAGGTACCTATTGTAAAGTACTCAACTACACTTGAGAAGGCCCTGTTGTTGCGACAATCAGATGACTTTGGTAGTCTGTTTGACCTTGGTTCCCTTGAACTGCATAAGTAAAAGAATTGTCACCTGAATTGGCTCGTTTTGTCTCTAGCTCCCTAGCTTGTTGAAACGCATTATGAACCATAGGTTTAACGATGTCAATATGTTGTTGAGAGACTCGATATACGATGTCATGTATCCTCATGTCAATTTGTTGTCCAATGAAAGATGTGGTCATAATCATTGGTTGCTAAGGTGGATCAACCCCTCGTTGTCTAGAGGCATTAGAAACAATTATAGATGTAGGCATTCCCAGCGTTTGAGGAGGATCAGAGCATGGCATTTTTTATGTTGATGATGATGGTTGCTCCATGTTGACAAGACTTTTACTATAATGTATGTGCATTTTCCAAAGGTAAATCGTGTTATGGCAAAGTGAACTTATCGATGGTCACTACCAAAGTGTCCCACCAAGTGTGCCAAATTTGTTGTTGGGAAAATATTCAATCGAGAAAACGAATGACTATTTTCAACTTTTGATTTCCTTTTACTTCAAACGATTACGCTGAGGAAAGAACTATGTCCCTTAGTTATGGGTTCCTTAACTACTCCAAAGAATGTTAAGTACAGTGTGTTGAGATAAAATCTCAATTTAATGTTTTTATGAAAACAAATAAAAAGTTAATTAAAAATATTAATTATGATTATAAGCGTTTTGGTATTTAACATGTGTTTTTGAGTGTATTAATCAAAGATAGGATCCAAGTAAAGCAAAAATAAATTAGCATGAAAAGCAAAATCTGAACAAATAAGAAAGGAGAAAATTCTTACTAACATCTAGAAAACGGAGAATGTTCTCCAGTTTCAAGAATGATCGTCACAACTCCAAAATCAATCAATCTCCATTAGTTCAAAGAAGATTCAGCCTCTGAATTTCATGCTAATGTTATCAGTACTTGGTAAGGAACAAGTAGGAACCATTCTAGTCAAAAAATGCATTCGAATCACAAAGAGAGAAGATCATGAATTAGCAAGAACAGACAGATCTGAACATTCTTGACAGCATTCTGATCAATCTGGGCAGCAGTGTAATATCAGTCTCTAGATTGATAAATATTATCCAGCTTGTTACATTTGATCTTAAGCAGCAATCATCTTTCTCTAGAATGATAAGACCAGTCTCCAAATTGATTATCAATCTCCGTTTATGCAGAAGTTCAATATCAATCTCCATATTTTTGCAGAAGTTTGTCATCATTCTCCAAGCTGTTTTGGCAGAATTAAATCTCCAGTTTGAAGCAATATCATCAACAAATATATCTGAGGTATAAAGGATCACTAAACACAAGAAATTTGATCAAGAACGAAGAAAAACGCCCAATCAAACAGATTTCACAAAGTGTTCAAATGTTGAAATATTTTTATTGAAATATATTGGTTTTGGTCAAATCTGACAAAGCACTACCAACAACTCTTTTGACCATTATTAAATATCCTAAAAGCCTATAAAAGGAAGGTCAATGCTCAAGGAAAAATCAGAGCTTCAAGTACTAAGCAATTCATTACTCATTTCAATCATACTTGAATTTCTCTCACTCACATACATTGAATCAATTCTGATTTTTTCTATTCGATTCCTAGAATCATTCTCTTGCATTTCTCTGTCAAAAAATCAAAACTCAAACAAGGATTGAGCCTTCTCAGATTCTAACAAAACAATCTATAACGTTCATCATTATTGTAAAACTCAAACTATAAGAATTTAATATAGTTTGGGTAGATTGTAAGAAATTCTATCAAGGTTGATATGTGACTTGATTGATCTCCTTTCTGGGTGGAAAGGTTTTAACTTTGTAATAGATCAAAATTGATCTGAGCTAGGTGGTGTAAAACCAAGAAGGTTCTTCGTTTTAAACACTTAGTGGAAAATCTCACAGTTGTGAGGACTGAACGTAACCCGGGTTGGGTGAACCAGGATATATCATTGAGTGGTATCCCTTCCCTTATCTATTTACTTTCAATTTGATTGATTATCAAGTTAAATACATAAACTAAATTACTCATTTTTACTAACCAAGAACGTTCTCCGTTTTCTGGTTAAAACCAAGAACGTTCTTCGTTTTCTGTTTTCACAACCAAGATCAATCTTGAGTTATTTTCTTAAATTTTTAACAAGAATTTTTAAAAGGGTGAATTTACAATTCAAACTCTCATTCCTTGTAAATTGACATTGTTACTTCACAATGTGGGTGTTTAAGCTACTAAACTACGAAATGCATAAAGCAAAGTAAATTGATAAAAAAAATAAAATAAATAAAGATAACGTAGGAAGCTTGTTTTACTGATTGTGTGTGTCAAAAATATTACAAATACTAGAATCTCTATCTAATCCTACTGGCCATAAATTGCGACTTATAGACATGTAGTCATGCTCGACTAATTACACGGGTAGTATGTCATAACTCCCATTTGAGGGAGTTTGTGGCATCCCATGATCGACTTGTTTTCCTGTTTCTTTGGCCTGCCATGTTTGCAATATGGTTTTCCCTGCAATCGTGTATTTGTGTTGATTGTTAGTAGCTCTAAAAACATGGAAGATAAGTGTAATTGTTGAAGTATCAAGTTATGGTGGATTTTGACTTAGTCTTGAACCTCAACAATCCTTGTGGATTCTTGTAAACTTGAGAAAGACTCAACTAACTCATTATTCAACTGCTTTCTTCGCACATGATCTTCCTTTAGCTAAGAGTAATTCAGCTACCCTAAAATTCGACTGCCGTTCTTGACTAACAAGTTATTTATTTTTAAGTGTAAATAATAATTTAATAAATTCAAGAAGATAAGTATCCTTTCATTCTTGTTGAAGGAAGATAGCCAAGTTTTTTTTTTTTTTTCAAACCCCTCAAACACTACCCTACCAAATTAATCCAAATTTCTCATACGCATCATCTGATCTCACTTTTTATTCCCATTAATTTATTTAATATTCTTTCTTTTTAATTTCTTTCCACTCACATTCTTTTCCAATCTAAACATAGGAAAAATGACTGACTTATGATTATCACAGACAAACAAAAATATACTGAGTTGTATGTACTCCAAAATTCATAAACAATCCAAAATTATTGAAAAAATATGTCAGTCTATAGAAATAAAAGATGCACTATTAATTTAATATGATGGGGAGTACCCGTGATCCACATGTAGTCGAAGAGTTTCACATCAAAGACCGAACTAGATAATGAAATATCATGACATGAATAGTGAAATTACAATGTGCCTACATGTGACTTCTCATAAACCTACTTCAAATCTAACAACAATATATTATATCAGTTGGTGATTTTTTCTTCATTTTTGAACTGCATTTATTGCCATTGCATCTTCTTGGACATACAAGGCTTTCATCTAATAAAATCATTTTTAAGAAGTTATATTCTTTTCACGTAACGTACTTATATATGCATAATCCACTTTGTCTAAAATTTTAGTTCTATGAATTTAACTTAAAAAATTACAAATCTTACAAAAAAAAATTAAAATTAAAATTAAATATATTATATTATATTTTTTTAAACAAAAATTAAAGTAAAAACAACACATGATCGACTACCTAGACATCCTAACTTTATTGCCTGAGTACCCATCTATCATGTGCAGTACTTCAATTAATTGTATTTATAATGTGATAAGTAAAACAAAACTTATAGGCCAAAGCTCAGGGAGTTTGGAGAGTTTTGTGTAGACCAAACCGATTAAGGGTGAGTCAAACCGATTAGCCCTGTTTAACCGACTTAGATGAGATAAATATGGAGTTAATCAATTAATTTGCATGTGGCAGTAATTAAACATGGCACATATGATAATAAGCACATCTGGTACAACTAAAATATATTTAGCATTATTATTACTTCCTCCGTTTTATTTAAATATATTTTTATTAATTATAATTAGTCGAGAAATTTGATAATTGAGATACAACAAATAAGAGTGTATTAATAAAAAGAAATTATTAATGTTGTTTATAAAATAACAATTAATTTGAGACAAATAAAAAAAACAAATATGACATTTAAAATAAGACGAAAGTAGTATATATTACTTTTGTCCGACGTTATAAATTTCCTTTAAAAATAAAAATAAAAACTTGCCCTTATAAGCTCCGTTGTAATTTACTAGATGCATATTCCAAATATTGTCTCGTAAGATGAAAAAATTATTGTATATTTATACACAAAAAGTAATTTAATAATAATCATATACAAAATCTACATATTAATTACATTATCAACTTTTCTTAATATATGTGAAATATAAATTTGATTCATCTAAAGAAAAAGTTGATAAAGTAAATAAATCAATTATATATTATAACCACTTATAATTGATCGTGTATATAATAATGTGTACATGATATTAATCATTCATTTGATTACCAATACATGATACTTGATATTACTACTCCCTTTACTCTCTAAAATGAGTTGCTCAAATAAAAAAAGGGACCGAAATATTGCATTAATGTTTGAATAACATTTATCGATTATACACTGTTGACTATAGTAGACTATTACTATAGAGTTTATTAACTTCTTAAATACACCAGTTCCACAAGACAAAGCAAATAACAACCATAAACCACCCCTTAGAAAAAGGAGAAAAAAAAGGCACAAACCACACAAATTTCATCTAAAACCCAAAACATCTGGCAATTGTCATTATCCCGTGACAAGGATGTTTTGAATTTGATCATAAATCACGTACACAAAACAGGAACCTGCTTGAAGAAAGAGAGCAAAATCCAAACTGAAACTGATATTCATGATGAACTCTGACACGATCATCCATTATAAATGTCATAATTTGATCTCCCAAGATGCATAATACATGCTTATCAGATTCAGAAGTAATGCCTCTATGTTTTCAGGTTCCTTTACTTCACTTTCTAATGGATCAAAGCAGTATATATAAGAACTGATACTAATAACTTGCTACAATTTGTTATTCAATCCTGCAAACAGAAAAATATCAGAGTTAACATTGTGCTATCATTGGTTATCATTGTGCTCTGAATGTACAGTAATAGTCAAATTTCTATAACTTATGGGTTGCACTGAAGGTGGTGGCATTAGAGTTATGCTATGAATAATAAGTCAGATCAAATAACATAATACCATCCGAGGCAAAAATGCAAGGTAATAGTGAGTGAATTAAAATTATTAGTATCATGCTTGGGCATAACATCCTATACAGATTTGAAGGTAGATACTATCATAATTTAGCCAATTGAATCTCTTTTTTTTAAAACAACCAAGGTTAGTATTGTCAGTATTATGCTAAAGGTCGAGTTTCGAACTCTTGACCACCTTTTCACTTCATTCTTTAACTTTTCCATTTCAACCACCAAGTCAGTCAGTCTTATATCTCTTTTTGGCCAATTGAATCTAAATTTAGAAAGTAATCTCCACTTCCAGATTAAAAATGTACATATGCATACAAAAAACAAATTAAAAAATATTGCCTATTATTATTCATTATTGAAGGGCAATACTACATAATCTACAAGTTTACTCTCCACAAAACCACCTAAGCTTAGTTTCTTCCATCTTTTCTACTCTAAAGTCTTTCCTAATGTTAATATGTAAGAGGAAATAAGAAATATAAGAGTAAAGAAGTTAGCAAACCTCATCATCATCGTCATCGCCACCATCTTCCTTATTCTTCTTGAGACGAGTAGTACCATTTTCTTTGCTAATAGGCAATTTCATTGCTCCAAAGGGTGTATCAACATCAATATGACCTTTCATACTGTACCCTGTTCCTTTTCCTCTAATCATATCCCAAAGTGCAGATCCAAAATCCTTAGGCCTAAAGGTAATTGGAATATCAATGTAACTAATCCCACTTTTTTCAATTTTTGCCGACTTCGCAAGATCAGCACCTCCAATTCTAACCTCACCAAGCCACACCTCATAATCGAGCGCATTGAGTCCCAAATCAAAATCATTCTTGTTATCCAATTTTAAATGAAGAATAGCAATGGTCTCCTCAAAAGAGAAACTCTCAAACTGAATTTTCTCAATATCTATATCCGGCTTATACGGAATAGGGATTTCTCCGGTTTTCTCCAAAGGTATAGTGATCCTTCCAAACACAGGAACATCAACTATGAGGTCAACTTTCACCTTATAAGGAATCACACTTCCTGGTTGAATATCAGCATATGTAGTCTTTATGTCATCATAAATCAAAGTAACTGGAATTTTGATTGTTTCCTCACCATGAGCATGGATTGTACCAGAATCCGGTATCAATCCGGAAACTAATTTCCTCCCATCACTCTCAACTAAATAGTTAATATCAATTAGGGGAATTGGCACCGGATTCGGGTTCTTTATGAGAACATCAACAACAAGATCTGCTTCATCAAGATTAATTTTAGGAACATGTATCGCTGAAACATCTGCAGTTGGCTTCCCAAACCCAATTGTTTCCTCAATCTTCTCACCAATGTCCTGAATGAAACCCTTCACCGTACCGAGAAATCCACCCTTCCCTTCATCTTGCTTTTCTTTTTCATCCCTTTCCCCTACTTCTGGTTTATCAGATGTTGACATCTCTAGATATAAAAAAAGGGTAAAAGCAAATTAGATCTGGCAACAATCCAATTACAAAAATAAATTAAATCAA
The DNA here is from genome assembly GCF_000331145.2 of Cicer arietinum. NCBI lineage: Eukaryota > Viridiplantae > Streptophyta > Magnoliopsida > Fabales > Fabaceae > Cicer > Cicer arietinum. The sequence continues at coordinate 44,232,860 of NC_021164.2, forward strand.
ACGAAAACAAAGTTACAAAGTTTACTTTCTACATCAACAACATGCAGAACTAAAGAGAATCAATCTAGATCACAACCATTAGCATCACTAGATACACATACAAATAGGATATTTAATTATAAATTCATAAGACAATTTAACATAACAAGTTTCCAAAAATATGCAACCAAACCCAAATTAACCAGTTTAATTACCTATGTGCTTTTTTTTTTAACCAAGTGATTTTCCTAGTAATCAAAACGAAGAGTTCAGGGATCACAACATCAAAACTTAATCAATGATCACAAAAATCCAAAACATAAAAAACTTCCAAAATGCATCCAAAATAAACATGCTGGGAAAATAAAAATAAGAAACAAAATAAGAGTGAATAAATTGGAAATATCAGAGATAATAGAGACGCACCTGAGATCAGTGAAGAATGAAATGAAACGTTAGAGAGAGAAATGTTTAAAACAGTAAAGAACACCGGGAGATCAAGATTTTGAGAGCCACCAATCTATTGACAGTCCAGATTTTGCCGCAAGTATGTAGGAGCAGTGATAGCCGTTGATTTGAGTTCTTTTGTTTTGTTTTTTTTAAACCAAGCTGTTTGGTTTTTTCGGTAACACAAAGCAAGTTCTTTCTTAATCATTGACGTTAAAATAAAGAGAAAAAAGGACCACCAAATTAGTAAGTATATTATAAGGACCACCATTATAAAATAAGATTAATATACCCAACAAATACTCCTTAGATTATATACTATGTTAGATACTCCTTAGATTATATACTATATTCTAACTTATTATATCATTTAGTTGAAAATAATTGTTTAGTATTTGTAGAGATATTTTAGTCGCTAATTTAAAATAATGGTGAGTGATTGATTTAATTGAATATTATATAAAAATAAAATAAAAAATTTCTTTTGTTTTAGAGACGGTTTTACAACTAAAAAATTTTATACTTTAAGGAGAATAAAATGGATTTTATAACTAAGAAGAGAGGGAGGGAAATATTGAAGTTGTTAAAAAATGACAAAACAAAAGATTTTGAGAGCCACCGATCTCACCTTTATAAATATATTTCATTTTAATTTTAGTGTATAAATTTTATTTTATTTGATTTATATTCTGGCAAATTCTAACGAGTTTAAAAAAGTCAAATATTTTTTAGTAAAAAATAGTGATATAGTTAATTTTGGATGAAATATCACATGGTGATTGTGTAGTTGTTGTTGACTAGACTATATTTAATGTTTAAAATTAAAATTCATTTTATTAATTCATTTAATTATTTAATTAAAAACTTAAAATTAATTAATTAATTAATAAAACAATTAAATAATAAAAACTCAATAATCTTTATCTTCAACCCCAAATTTTTTAATAAAACCTCATTAACCTTTATCTTTAACTCTAATTTCCTTATTTTCAAATCACAAATTCTTATATCTAGATTCAAGCCCTAATAAATTCGAATATCTCATTTTTCTTATACCACACCTATAATATTTGCCATAACCACTAAAGAGTAAAAATAATAGTTAAAAAGTTGATGTATCTAAACTAATTTTTTTTAACCAAATACATGAATCCAATGATCATTTTTGCTTATACTTCATTTCAGATGAAGTGTATATACTTAACATGCTAAAATAAAATTATATTTTTTTTAAATGAAAGTAATAATGTGTTATTTATAGGCTTTAAATATAATTTTGATAAGTTATCTTTTACTTAATATTTGTTTTAATCTTTTATTTTTATTTATTTTAGTTCTTTATCTTTTATAAGTGGTGTATTTTAATCTTTGTCACAATTGACGGAGAGGCGGATCTTAGTTATGATATGAGGAGGCCACGACCAACCCAAATTTTTTTTCTTTAGTAAAAATAGGTATACGTGTAATAATATTTATCTATAATATATGAGATATATGACCAATGTCTCGTTAGTAATATCAAATTGTGCAGTAGTCTAGTGGTAATAGAGATTTTCATAAGTTTAGTGTGCAATCTTTATTAAAATTGCACAGGCTTTACAACTGATCCAAGATTTGATCTCAATAGTTTATGACAATATTATACATTGTTGGAAAGAGTTACGATGAAAATGACTAAAATACACCACTTATAAAAAATAAATGACTAAAATGAATAAAAAAAAATATATAAAAGACCAAATCGAATATCAAGTAAAACATAAAGGCTCAAAATTATATTTAAGCCTCATTTCTATTAAAATATTCATTCTTCATAAATAAAATGACAATCTCATTTCATGTAAAATGGCATGAGAGATTGAGTAATTTATTTTACAAAAATGTTATGAATGTGGAAATTTTTTATATTACTCTATTTATCAAATCAAAGTCATTCATTTATTTTCTTGGTTCAAGTGGATGTTATAATTTTCAGTTAAACTAATGAACTTTTGAGCCAAAGATTTTTTAATTTGATGCAGAGTGAGTTTAAAATATCTATGACAGAAGAGTTAAATTATTTTTTTAGATTAGAAATCAAACAAGCAGATGGTGAAATCTTCATCGGTCAATCAAAATAGTGCAAGGAATTGCTAAAGAGACTTGGTATGGAAAAATTCAAATCCATGGGTACTAATTGTGCTTTAATGATTAGCTAATTGCAATAACTCTACATTTTCTGTGTGAAATCGCCAATAATAATAATTTTGCTGACAACGTTTTATAAAAATATTCACTGTTACAAAAAAAATTTAAAAAAAGGTCAAGACTCTATTCAACCCATTTCTAAAAGTCTAAGAATCATATTGAGTAACATAATTTGCATAAGAAAAATTTATTCTAAGCAAATTGAATAACTCATTTCAATCACCTTAAAACAACCATTTGAAAAATTGTACATATTCTAATTTATGATATGCTAATTGATTAGACTTTAATATCCTCAATTCGGTTGGCGTTTGATCCTATAACACCTTTAATTTTATGATAGTCTATGATGTGTTTGTTGCATGAAAACACTCTTACTTTTATCATAAATATATTGGGTTAATTTAGCAAAATTAAAAATATATTAATAACCTTGTATGCTACATTAGGTCATGGTTCAAATTTTGTCTCAATTTATTTGGAATTTAAGTGCATTGTAGACCGACTAGGTAAAATTTACCCTAATAAAAGTCTAAAAAGTTCACTAAAAATGAAATATAACCGAACTCTAGATGTTTGTAACTAGGTTGAACAATGAAAAATTTATCTTGTGATTTTCGATCTTGAAATTCAAAATAGTATATTTTCTCGTGTGTTAAAAGATTATTGCGGATGAAACAATTTTTTTTTACAATAAGTGAAACCCTGACATGGGATGTCCATTGGGTCCCATATTATGCAGAGGTAATTGATGTGATTGATGCAACGCAAAATAATTTGATTATACTTGAAATGATTTCCCCTCCCTCTCTTT